>NC_072738.1:65033170-65333170 GCF_026930045.1 Uloborus diversus | reverse complement strand
TTTCACGATTTTTTTGTAAACAGAAGCGAAAGTTGAAAAATCCGACATAAAAAGAATTTTTGCGAGGTTTAAAATTTTCGACTATGACAGGGTTGCGAAAATTAAAACCTCTCGAAAAAAGTGCTTTTACAGTATTCAGTGCAATTTGGAAACTCATGGCAAGCTTTAGACTAAAAAATGTATAAATTTATAAAATAACAAGATAGCGTCTGGGGAGCTAATGTTTTTCTGTTTCTGTTTTTCTTACTTTCATTTTTTTTTTCTTACCATGAAAATCTCACAGCCAAATGCTGAAAAATGTATGTGCCGCTGAAATATGGTTCAAACAGATAAAAAATCAAAGTAGAGAGAAATGGAGAGAAGTGAGATTTAAACGATTGTTATGAAAAAACGCACCAGAAGTTGTTAAATGGTTGAAGGGAAAAAACGAAGGTTAGAACAAGAATTCTACAGGAGATTAATGAGGCACGATATTTAAAATGAAACATAGTAGAAAATATGACCATAGTTATCACTCAAAAGTAAAAAATAAAATAATAAAAAATAAAAACACCTCCGTCCAAAACTGTGAAATATTCTACTGGGGCTGTAAGCTTTTGAATTCAAACATATTAAAATGTAAGGTAAGGGTGAAAATTGAAAATTTTAATGTTTGCATTTTTAGGACTGTAATTTCGAAAGAGTTCCAAGGGTTAGGGGAAATCCTAGAACCTGGTCCCTATAACATCATCAAAGATTGTCTACAGTTGTTTTCGAAACTTTATTTTTGAAAAATTTCCGAGGAAGTCTCCTCGAATCTTACCCCTTCCTCTAACGTCATCAAAGATTGCTTACAACTTGCGTAGTTATAATTTCAATTTTGAAACGTTTTCGCGGAAGTTTTTTCGAACCTTCCCTTTCCACCATTAAAGATCAACTTTTGTTTAAACGATTTAAATTCTGAAAAATTCCGAGGGGCGAGGCACTTAATCCTCTTCATCCTGACATCCCGAAGATCGTCTAAAACTAAGATTTTCGAAATTAAAACTTCTGACAATTTACTATGAAGAATTCGTCAATCCCAGACCCCTTCCCGTTCCTCTACTTCAACAAGTGTTGCCTGCCGACTGAGTGGTGTAATGGTTAGGAGTTGGCATCTTACGCCTGAAAACACAGGTTCAAACCTGGCTCCAATCGCTGGATTTTCAAGATGCATAAAATAGACAGTGCTCGGATTGTATGATTTTTCGGCATGTGAAATATCCTTCGATTATTCATTTGGCTTGAAGTACTCTCGGAAAAATTAAATTCACAGCTCAGTTTCGCATTGTAAGAACTCAGGTACCTCCATCTGATACGGAAACTGGGCGTCGATATTATCGTGGCACGGTGCCACGTAAAAGAATGGATGCAACATCGGGAGATCGCACTAGGTATACAAAAGTCGATACCTCTAACACAACCTCATTATAAATAAATAAAAAAAGACAAAAATTGCTAACAACTGCATTTTTGTTTTGAAAATTTTCCTCTCTAGACGTTTCAACAACCCTTTCTTCCCCTCCTTTTTTCAAATTTTGTTTACAGAAAAATTTCGAATGGTTTAAAATTTTGTTCTGAGCCTTCTAGTTCGAAAAATTCCAAAGTAAGGTCCCATTAACATTTCTTCTCTTCCTAATATCATCAAAGATTGTCTAAAATAACGTTTTCAGAGCTACAATTCAGAAATTTTTTTAAGGTGTAACCCCTAGACCCCTTCATTATGCGAAAAGTTTACCCTTGACGCAATGTTCACATTGCTCTTTTTTTTTTTTTCTTTGAGCAATTATGAATTGCTTATTGTTTTCACTTGACCGTTGAACGACGTCCGTCCCTTGATTTTATTTTTCTATTTAATGCAGGCGTCCACGTGCCTCAGAATCGAATTATTTATAAACAACCTTCTCGACTGTACAATTTTTTTTTTCGCGAAAAAAGTATCCAGCACATAGCATTCAGCACATAATTTGAGTCTTGAGTTCCAATTTTCGTTACGATAAGAGCCATTAGTAGAACCCAACGAGTAGGGTCCTTTCGCAATTCGTAATTGCAAAAAACATAATCTGATTTTAAAATCTCAAAATTGAAACTATTTTATTTATTTATTTGCACATAGAAAAAGGATTAGTAATATGCATGCAACACATAAGCATAATTCTACTAATTCCAGATCCCACATATAGATAACACAAGTCCCTTTATTTATATGCTCATATTCTAGTAAGGACTCCCACTTAAACCAGATGTTAGACAGCTCTCTTTGAGACCGCTGTCATATGAATGGAGAATTGGAAATCATCAGAATCAAATCTGTCAACCGATTTGAAAATTATTATTAATATTTACAATTTACAATAAATGCCAAGTTACTTTGACACATTTTATGCGTTTGCCAAAAAATGTAAAAAAGAGCATATGTTTTTTATTTGTAGGGGGGGGGGAGGGGGGCTCTTTATACATGCAGTTCAAAAGGGGCGCAAATTTTCCTTTTGCACGGAGTGGTTCAAAAGCTAAATCCGGCCCTGACTATTGTTTTCATCTCTGGGTGTAATTCTTTGTTTTGCTCATTGAATAAACATATTTGCTATCTCCCTGATGCATTCCGGGTCAATCAAAGCAGTACTTATCAATTTTTTCGCATTTTACCTCTTTGTGCTTAGCTTTTAGCAGTGAGTGTAATAATTAAGCAAAAACGAGCATGCTCCATATCTATAAAGTTTTTGCTTTATTTTTATTAAAGTCACCCCTCCCGCCATATAATGCATTAGTCATTCGCCCCACCCCTCAGTTATCGCCTGGATCCGACCCTAACCCCCTTTAAAAAAAAATCTTTTGGACATCACTGATGTCATGAGTTCTTTGATTCGAAACCATTTGAATAGTACTTTGACCAGATGCGGAAACTTGCTGATGAATGGCAAATAGTGATTGATAACGATAGTTTATTTTGACCTCTGAGGAGTAATAGTTGTTGTTGTCTAGTATTTACTAAAGAAAATCCTAGGAACAAGGTTGCTACACCTAGCAATCAAACTGCATATCTTTGTAAGGAGCATGCTCTGCATTGAATTGTAAAATTTCCTTTTTAATTGTTTTCCTTACCATTCACTATAAAAATCACTAAGATTCAACTGCTGAATCACTACGATTCAACTGATTAATAAAGGATTCTATTATTATTTTTTGTGCATTGCAAGTGGTTATGTGCTCCTTCAAAACCAAGCGATTTTCATCACATATAATGACTTACAATAACAAAAATTAAATTAAAGAAAAATATTTTCTCATATTTGACAATAAATATCACTGTCAGTTTTTTTCACATATAAAAATACCTTGTTTCTTTCGTTTACCGACTTCTTTCGGATAGGATATTCTTTGCACATTATTACTGCATATAATTCAACAATACAAAAGATTGATTATTGATTACGCTTTTAACGCAGCCTGGTGTAAGCAGTAAACTATTGCCTTTGTGATAGGTGAAACCAGTCACATCACTCTTTTTGCTGAATATCAGATCCAAAAATAATCACACAACCTTAGTTTTTGGGCCAAAAGTCATAGCAAATTAAGCTTTATTTTTTGACATAACAAATTTTAAACTCTGACAAGAATTTGGAGAAAATCAAGGTTTTGCGGAAGAGTTGTTTTAAGTGATTTAGTCTAAACAATACAATGCATGCAAAAAAATGTATAATGTAATGTTACGAGGGGAATTTTTGCTGTCTAAATTATGCATACTTGAAGTTCAAAGATATTTCTACTAAGTTTTGAATTTGTTTAAGTAATTTTGTCAGAAACAATCAATTTTTTCAAATATATTACTATTATTATTTTCAAAGATTAAATTATTCTATACAAATCAATATATATATATATGAATTTGTGTAAGTAATTTTGTCAGAAACAATCAATTTTTTCAAATATATTACTATTATTATTTTCAAATATTAAATTATTCTATACAAGGTCTTATAATCATAATTTAGGGAGATTTAAGACACAGTATTTTTACCAATAAATATTTATTTAAAATGTCCTTATAATTTAAAAACAGATTCAAGAATACACTCTTCAAAAACAAACAATATCACTCTTATTAAAATATCTCCAACATAGATGTGTATATCTTTGGAATGTCATGGAAAGGCACTTAAACCTCGCTTAACAAGGATCACTTGTCAGTCTAATAAATTTCCTTTTTAGGTTTTAAATTTTCTTGGCAACAGGCTCTAGATTACATTCATACTGGTCAATAGAAAGGTGGAAGTGTCCCTGTAGTCAGCAAAATAAAAATAGTCCACAAGGTTCATGACTTGGTCATTTCTGTGATGACAATTTTCGATACAAATCCAACTAACATGGCAAATACCACTGTCACGATGGTGCCATGGGTCATTCCAAATCCGTAGATCTGAAAAATAAATACATGCTAAAAATAACAGTAATGATCAGTCACTCTTTAGTTTTAATAAATTACTAAGTTTAAGAAAGTACATTTCTAAACCAATGGAATAGTAAATAAAAAGGTGGGGGAAACTGGGGACAATTGATCTCATTTTTTGCTGCAGTTTGTAACTTTTATCTGAATTTATGGAACTAAAATATTTGTTATTACATATTTAGCAGTGGTTAGACTATTAAATTGCTATGCTGTTTCTTAAATTTACATATTATAATCAAATATTTTAAAGGAAAATCAAAAATAGGTAAAATGATCAAGTGTCATTCATACCAGGAGACTTTATTCCTGTCTGAAACAAACTTAAACCTGGAGCAACAAGTGACCATATAAGTGTTTAAAATTATAGCCAAATATTTTTTATTGCAACTTTGTGATTATTTATTCACAAAAGAATGAAAGTTGTACACACTAAATCAAAAAAAAAAAAAAAAAAAAAAGGAAAAAAAAAAGCTATGAAAACTTATTTTACAAAATCAGAATTGGCTATATAATAAGAAACAAGTAACGTTGATGTAGGAATTTATACCTTTTCATCAGTTTTGATCAAATACAGTAGAGCCTCATTTTAAGTGGGGGTTACATTCCACAAAAATACAGAGTAAATAAAAGAACTTTAGTTTAAAAAAATTGCAATTAATACTAACCGTTATTTGTATTTTGTATTACTGTGTGTTAATTTATCAAATTTCATTTTTTATGACTCGTTTTTATCACAAGTTGGAAAATCAATAATTGAGTGCAAGAATTTTGAAAGTGTTGAAAAATGTGTTAAATGTTATAGCAGCTATTTTCGATGTTGTATGAACTAATCATGTTTTGGTAAACGCTTTAAATGTGTCAAGCACCTTGAGTTATCAAGCAAAACATGCATAATGTGTTCATACATATTTATATGTGCAGGTGCACAGATGGGTGGCAGGTTGTTTAACTGTCTAAAAAGGAGCCACAATGAGAAAAAGATTGGGAACCACTGTTATAAGTTAATATGGAACTCGTAGCTGGTTTGAAAGTAGAAGTTTTTGTTTAAAGCCGTGTTGCCCTAATTAGTATCCTTCCACTTTTTCCAAAGCACACAAAAATTGCTTCAGTCTATGAATAACATTTTTAACACGTTTGAAATGCACCTTGAGTTACATATGAGCATGAAAAAATATTGCTGTAAAACGCTACATAAAGTGATCTTCCAAACGTAATACTCACCGACATCGCCAGGGCATTCTGTGACATGTACTGCAAGGTTCTTAGGCGCTCCTCTGTGGGATAAATGTACTGAAAAAAAAAGGACACATTTGAATGACTCATATGAAATATCTTTCTCTTCATCAAAATGTAAACTGAATCATTTTAAAAGGCAAAAAAAAAAAAAAAAAGTAAGGGATGCGTGGGGAGGGGGGGGGGGGGGAGAAAAAAGAATTGAGAAAGAAGATACACATGACACTCTGATGGGCACTTGTATGTAAACCAGCAATGTCATTGAGCATGGTACTAATCTTGAGTTTCTAGTTAATTTGCAGTTACATAATAGTACATCACTATTTTACCAACTTTAAATTTTGTTTCAAAGTAGCATTGATGTTGATGGCAGAATGATTTTTTTAAAAACTTTTGTATGCAATTCAGTTTGTCCCATTTCTTCTTTAAAGTCTGATCTTTGGCTTCTGTGTATTTTTCATTTTTTTTTAACAACGAATAAATGCCTAATGTTGAATTAATCACAAGTAAGCAGTACCTAAGGTTTTTTTCTTTTTTTGGTTAAAACTTTCGACTGACACCAGTTAAGCAATACGAAGGTTTGAAAATTTGATTAACATCCTAAAACATAATTAAGTATTAAAAACTAATTCTTTGAGCAGAGTTTCTTAAATTCTGCTCTGCTGAACCCCAGGGATCGAGGAGATCACTCAAAAGTTCCACAAAATTTGCATTTTTTTTTCAAAATGTTCATATTAGTCGCTTAAAAATAAGGCTTGAGTGAAGTGTTTATTGAGTATTTTCCAAATGAGCAGCTGAGAAAATATTGATAGTGAATTAAAATGTCATTTCTTGTCAATATATGGCATACAATTATGTCAACACCAGAATACGATTCTTTTTTTGAAATGTCACACATAATTCACAATTTAAATAAATGTCATTGTTTTTTCAACCTAACTCTTTCCAAAGAACAAATATGGTCAGAACCTACAGTGAAACATGTCCTATTCAATCAAAACAGAAACCTCAAGAGAAGGATGGACAAACCAAAACAATAATGAAAAAACTAATTTAAAAAGAAAAAACTAGCTCAGTGGGTTACTCACCCTTGGGAGGCGCTGACCCTCAAAGTTAACTTCTGCAATAGCTGTTGAAAGAACTACTAGAAGGGCAAGGGGAGCAGCAAACTGCACTATATCCGACATTAAGGCAGAGTGGGTCAGCCATCGCACCAGGTAAGTGGCACAGCGCAAGAGCACCAGAGATGTTAAACTGGCATACCAGCGTTGAAGTGCACATGAAGAAAACCGCAGCCGACACTGGAAAAAGAAAGCCATATTCATTAAACATAAATATTTCATATAAGTAATGACATATCAAATTAATGTTATGCAGAAGGAACTCAGCACTTTTTTCTTTCTTGAATTGGATTTATTAAATTACAACAAAAAGTTTTTTTCTTTATAATAGATTTTTTGTCACTAAAATTGAAGCACATAGAAAAGCAAAGGGGCGTAAGTGCCAACACTATAACCGTGGTGTGGAAAACCGGTAGCACTAACACAGTGCCACCAAAAGCGAAAGTTCTCGCATGTGATCGAAAAAAGAACTAAGTACATATGCCCCACAATAACCCCCCTAGCATCTAATCCACTCCCAACAGAACAAAAACCATCATGTGTAACACAATAACACAAGCACAAAAACAATAGTAAAGTTTCGAAATTACAATTATTTAATGTTCTTCATTATCCGCTAACAGTTACATCTTTTTCATTACACAAAATCAAATTTAGCTTAAAGAAATTAACTCTTTTGAATTATGCAGTGCAGACAAAAGCAACAAATGAACCAAAATTAACTACATCACCAAAAATTAGACACAGATTAAAAGATATCCAAGTTCACACCCTTCAAAAACCGAAAACCCACACACACCCAGCCATCAGCTTATCGCAACACTCAAAACTCCCTCTTTTTTTTTATCCCCATGTCAAGATGTTGCCAATAAGAAAAAAGATGTGATACTGCGAATTAAAGAAAGTGATTGGTTGCACTATTCAAACAAAAACATTTTCCCAATGAAAGGAAGAGCAGTGCGGTGAAAGGTGAATGACCTGAAGGAATCACAATGTCGTAATGTAAAGTAATGTCAACACAAGGTTGGTTTGTTTACATGCAACGGTGAAACAAATCGCAATTTCCTTTCCATAAATAGATGAAATTGTTTATCAAATATACAATGGGGTATAACGATACCACAATAACTTTTAAGATAGCTAGTATGGATGATAGTGGAAGTCCTCAGCAGTTTTGGGACATGAAAATGGTAATAATAGCTCAGGTAATTGCTGTGCTTAACAGTATGATTAAGAAAACATTTTCAACAAAAGTCTTTTGAACTTTGCAAACATTTTCCTAAAAAGTTAAAATGTTCTCTTACATCTCATTGCTTTTCATTGTTTCAATCATTATCACTATTTGAATATTATTTTTATAACATAAAATAAATGCTCAAAAGGGGGAAAAAACTTTGAAAAGTGTCACCCCCTATACCTCTCACCCTACTGTTATAGCACAATCTGTGTAGCACAATTTAATCCCTATCGTCACAAAGTCATCCCATTCGACACCACAGAATTTCTATGTGAGTATCCTTATATATTATTTCTGTAGCCTGTTTTTGGTTTCTACACCAGATTTTCCTCAATTCTTGATCGATTTATTTGATTTACGCCTTATTTTAAAGCTTATGGTGCTGGCTACTGATGAAAAATAGACCCACGGTCTAAAAATTGTTTTTTTCAGCCGAAAAACCTGTTTTAAAGAACCAGAATGAGGTTTTCGGTTAAACTTATAACTTTAATTTGCGCTATGACCGACAGAGCTAAATAGCTTGATCGGCAGAGCGTTCTCTTCGTAACCAGGAGAATGCGTGTTCGGGCCCACGTCCGGACTGCAACAAAAAATTAGAGAAATATCGCGCATTACATGAACACCTAATTAAGTGAATAACAACTATGAAGGAGCAGAATAAATGAGAAGGAGACGCTAATTGCTGATATGAAAACTTGAAGTGACTTTGTGCTAAATTACTTCGGAATTGTACGTTTTTTTTTTTTTTCTTTTTAAGCTTTGGCTCTGGTAAGAAAATTAAAGCATAATGTAAGCGAAAATATAAGTAACAGGCTTTAGATTTCAGACTACAATAGAATTGTTTTTTGTTCAGAAAAAAATAATAAATCGTATATTGAAATATATATTCTTCTAATGAGTTTTTGACTCTTTGTACAAATAAAAAAATTACTACCTCAATTTGAAGGGTAAAATATATATTTTTTCTTCTTTTTGCAAAAAAAAAAAAAAAAAAGCTTATCACATTTTTACTACATTCAAAAAGCTACGCTTAAAAAAGAGCATAGTTAAATTTATTTTGTATTTTAACCGTGCTGTTAAATGATGAACATGTGCTGCCATCTAAGTCATAACGGTTCAAGCAGCCTGCGGTAACAAATTGTAAAAATTTTCAAGAATAAAAAAAATGTTTCTTCAATATCTTATCTTATATATTATTCCCTTCTCATTTTAAAACTTATCAGGCTGGCTAATGAAGAAAAATAGACTTACGGTGGAAAAATCAAGTTTTCGAAAACGCCCTTTGCTGTTTCAGAACCTTGATGCTGCCTGCAGTTCTTATGCATTTTTTAAAAGCAAAGTTCTAATGCAGTTTTCCATTTTTTACGTCGCTTTCGCCAAAAAAAAAAAAAAAAGCCTGCGTGTGTGTTCATATTTTAAAAAAGCTTAAAAGCACTGGACTTAGTTGTTCGGTTAAATTGATAAGTTTTTTTCGGTATAGCGTTCGGCTATAAACTATCTGAACTTCGGGCAAGTTTGGGCTGTCCGAAAGAATATCAAATTTATATTAGTATTACGCTTTACATGTACTCATAACATACAAACGTAATAAAATAAATGCAGTGGGAATGCTACTTGGTGTTTCGACTCCTTTACGCAAGCTACAGTTATCATTCGGATAAGTTGACTGTTAATCGAAGAGTGTTCTTCCTTTTTTTTAAGCTTTGACTACATCCAGACCACGCAGCATAATGTAAGCATAAACAAGTATTAGATTTACCTAAAGGAAATTCTTTTTGTGCAGAAAAACATTTTCATTGTATGCTGAAATGTAGATGTTTCTAATAGCAGTGTTCGACCTTTTGTACAAATGAAAAAATACTACGCCAAATTAAAACTACGAGTTTCACCCAGTAAACCTTTAATTTTTTATTCGCGCGAATACGATATAAAGCATTAAAATTATTATCAACTTCATTAGCAAGAAATCATTTTCTACTCCTCTGCTTTCTGCTGAAAAAAAAATACATTTTGTCTACGTTCGAAAAATTACAGTTAAAAAACGGACTCAGTTCAACTGGTTTTGGTTTTGAATTTTAAGTGTTTGATTAAAAGAGAAACATGTGCGGGCATTTAAGCCGTAACTGTTAAAGCAACCTTCTATGTGAAATAGTTCAATAATCAAAGATAAAAACACTAATTTTCAATCTAATTTATTACTTCTCTAGAATGTTCGTTTCAATCGCTACGTGAGATCTTCGTCATTCTTTAATCAAATTCCATGCTTTTCGAATAATTTTAAATCGTATCATGCTGGTTAATGACAAAACATAGAAGCATGATCTTATTACTATTATTTATTTATTTTTTGGCAAAAAGCTTTTTTGCTGTTTTTTACTACGCATTCCTTCATTGAATAGCTTTCGAAAAGGAAGGCGCAATTGCTAGGTTTGTTGGGGTGTCGGGTTGTTAATCAGAATGGCGCCAATTCGAATCCGTGCCAATAAATATTTCATTAATATTTCTTTTTTTCCCGTCAGATGCTCACATGGGCAGGACTGTATTTGCCACAACCTGTTTTTTTACATGCACAATTATTGCTTTTTCACGAGTCACTATTCAGCCACACTTTTAATGATATATATGTTTGAATTGAAAATATGTACGACCAAAAGGTGAGCGATGATCAAATTATCACAACGTTGTATTTAACGAGATTTTGTTACTGATGTCTTTAAATTACATGCCTTCTCTTCTGCGCTTACTTTTTTTTCGGTTCTTCTTCATAATGTTCTTCCTTTAAAATTCTTAAAGAGCGAAATACCTTATGAAACGATTCGAAGCACAGTGCGGAGTTCCGCACGGGTCGACTAGTGAGAAGTTAAAAAGCAGGGGATACTCATCGTTTTGTAACTTTATCTTTTAGAAAAGTGAAAACTGAACTGTTGTAGGATGTATTAAATGTTAACCCTTTCTGTCCTGGTGGTTACGAAAAAAGACACCAATTTAAAAAAATATATATTCCCTATAAAACCACAAATACTGCTGCAGAGATAGTATTTTGTTTTCTTTAATGATCATGGACGGTATCATTACAAAAATGCCTTTTTCTGGTGTCTCAATTTCTTGCTCAAATTCCCCCAAATGCGGACTCCACCCACTGCGAAAAACGCTTCAAAGAATTTCTTTTTTTAATAGTAAAATCTAAGTCTAGATGATTGATTACACCAATTCATAGTGTTTTTTAACTAGATTTCGAAAAATTTTAATGAACCACACTTGAAAGGGAAGGGTTATTCGGTTTGCAGCTGTGCTACACAGAAATTAAGTATGCTTATTCAGAATGCTGGAGATATCTGTAACATATTAAATCTTACTACACTCATTTATACTTTCATAAACACCCAATTCAGGTAAATGCCATCTTTGAGTGTGTGTGTGTGTGTGTGTGTGTATGACCCCAATCTCTTTTTTTTTTTCAGCAGAAGATTCGCATGGAAAAATCTTTATCATTTGTTGAAAATTCAAAAGCGCTAAATGTTGTATATTTTTGCATTTTTTCTACATTTGAACGTGGAAACAACAAAAGCGAAAAACGAAACAAATATTTTGCAGCAGAGATTACATGATCCATTTCTCTGTTTTATACAAAACAGTCATTGTACTAGAAATTAAACAACAAAGAGCATGATTATACTTTACGTTCAACATTCAGAACAGTTGCAGAAAACAAACCACTGGTCAAAATGAGCTAAAATTAACCTGAATATGTGTGAAGAGAGAATCAGAAGATTTCAACCCCTATCCTTAATGGCAGCAGTGTTCAATTAAAATTTTTGTTTCTCATTTCTGAAATTGAAATAAACATAACAATGGAAGTTGTCATTTGGAGAAACACATTTGGTTTTGGTAATGCAGCATATAGAATGTAAAATGCCTTTGAAAAATTCCACAAATATTTGTTACAAGTTGGAAATTGGCTTGAAAAATTCACAATGTGTTGCATATCACATTTTTGTCCCCAGCCCTTCATTTCATGGATTTTTCAGGATCCAAAGACTGGAAATGTTTTTGTTCTTTAGTTATCTATACATATAATAAAATAAGATGTTTGTGTGTGTGTGTGTGGGGCGCGCATCCAGGGAAAACGGTAAGGCCTAGAAAGATGAAATTTGGTATACAGGTGTAGTTTTTGCTAAAGTTGTGCACCTCGGGCTTCGATTTTTGATATTTTAATTTTAAAAAAATTATTCAATGTTTTATGTGATTTTTAGCACTTTTTAGTACTTTTAACCTCACAGACCCCGAACCAATCGCACCAGACAAATATTTTTTGTACTATAGTGGCAGAAATTTAATTTTAAATATGATGAACGAAAAATTTTTGAAAACAGAGCAATTTTTGTATTTTTTATGAATTTTTGAAAAAACCTTTATTTTGCATTTTTTTCTGGGTTTAATTTTTTCTAAACGCATCCCGTGAAAAACATAATAACCTCTTTTCTACAATTTTTCTATGTAGTAGCCAGAACATTTCGTCCTCTACAGAAAAAAAGTTTTCAAAAATATTGAAAAGTTTTTTTTTTACAATTTTTTAAAGGCAGAACGAAGATATGAGCTATCGCTTCACCAAAGATCTGATGTCCGCTGACCGTTTCGAATATGACGTAATGCACCACGTGATCTAACTGAAGTACGTAACTTGCTTTTTTCTTTTCTTCCTTTCGAAGGATTCCTTCGCTTTTTTTTTCTTTCCAGGTATTTCATTTGCTTCTCCCCCATCCCCCGGATGTTTTGCTAAACATTTGATTTCGGTTAATCAGACGGACCACATCGGGTCGTTTTGGTCCTAGTCACTTTTTTTTTTGAATTTCAATAAAAACAATGATTTTTATACTTTGGTAAACTCCGGGTACCACAGAGACACCAATTTTTTGTGCTATTTTAATAAATAAGTAAGCGCGCTTTTTTTGCATGATTTTCTTTTTGTTAGGGAATAAGATTGGAGGTTATAAATCAAAATAAATAGAGATAGATGAGAAAATTTAGAGATAGATCGCATGGTAGATGTTTTTGAGTGTACAAATTTTTTTTTTTTCAAATTAATACTTTTTTTTCTTTGAAAAAAAGATTGTTAATTACTATCAGAGGTAAATTTGCATGGATCTAGAGAAAGATAAATCTACAGGCCGATGTACAGTGAGAGATAGACAGACCCGCTATTTAAAGAACAACAACGGGGGTAGGGGGGGGGGGTATCACCACTACGATTTGAAAACAATGCTTTCACATAAAAATGGACGCACTTTTTGTTATTTTACGACTTCTTGGCGTAAAATGGTGAATGACAAGTAAGCCAAACGGCCGCCGTAGGCGGCTGCTTGTATATAAATAAAAAAAAGATTGTTAATTACTGTCAGAGGTAGATATGCATAGATCGTATAGATAGATAGACAGACAAATGCAGAGGTCGATATAGTAGATGGACAGCAAGAAAGAGACATGCCCGTCATTTAAAGAACTTCAACGGGGTGTCAATGCCCCCTCCCCCCCACACACACCATGACTTTGCAAAAACAATGCTTTCAAGTAAAAGCGGAAGTGTTTTTTGTTATTTTTCGACAAAATTTGCATGAAGAGCAAGCCGTTTGCCTCTCCCCTCCCCCTCCTTTAAAAATATTAAAAACGATGGAACTGGAGATAGATCTGGAAAATATTTTATTTAAATTAATAATGATATAGATATAGAGAGATTGATACCACCACGAAACTTATTTAAGCAGCTGCCGAAGGCGGCAACATTGGCGTAAAAAGGCAGATGATAATATTGATATATAGAGAAAAACATTGATTAATACCATCGCTAAATTGTCTGAGCAGCCGCCGAAGGTGGCAACCCTGGTGTAAAAAGGTGGACCAGCTGGTCGCCGAAGGCGGCTAGTTTATAATAATTTGAGTACAGTTGGCTCTCTGTTTAACGACTTTCAAGGGACCACAAAAAATCGTTGTTAAGTAGAAATCGTCCTTAAATAGAATGCTTTTAAAACTATAGTGGACCATCTGGGACCGTGAAAACCAACTTTAAATAGAAAAACTCGCTAAATAGAGCGACGTCAGAGATAAAGCTGTATTTTACCAAAAGTAGCAGATTTTCTAGTGAGCAAAGATCTTTTAAAGAAAAAGAGAACAATTCTGTTATAATAAGGGCATTTTAACCCAAAAATGAAATTAACTGAAATAAAGGGAGGTTTAATTGAACCAAGCACTGCAACTAGAGGACTATTCTGCCATGCTAAATGCAAAAGTCCTACCTGCAGCGGAGTTCAAAATGAGAAATTTCCTTTTAAAGTTTTGCGGCCCCATGTATTTGATTCAGATGTAACTTTTTTTTAGATTTTTTAAAAAAATATTTCCCACTGACAAATGACTATAAAACATATTTGAGGGAGATATGTGACAAAGAATCACCTGGTGACTGCAACTCAATTTCGATAAAAAGTGAAAACATGACTTTTGTGTTTAGCATGGCAGTATTGCACTAGTCCTTAAATAGAAGTCTTTTTAAAAAACCACCAGAAGCTGAAGCAAAATTTAGCAAACATCTAATAGGAGTGTCATGAATCTGAAAAGGCTGGAGCAATTGAGGAATAAAAGTATTGAAACCTATAGGCAGAAAACATTTTGCAATCACACTGACTGTAAGTTTCCTCATGAAAGATGCAACCTCTGCAACTAAATCACTACCAACACCCATTATAGCAAAGTGCCGCTTTAAAGTGACCAGTAAGAAGACCAATAGCCAAGGCCCAACAAACTAAAAGTGATGCCCTAGGCCCACAATAATTTGGAGACCCCCTGAAGGCCCTAGTAAGGTGGGGCAAAAAATAAAAAAATTTTAAGATCAACTTTTAATAGCTGCCAAAAGTTGTCTTTAGCAATAGTTAGCTTATGTGCAAAATTTGACGAAGATCGGTTTATATCTTCAGGGGACGCTGCGATCGCAAAGTTTTAACATTTTTTTTCGCACAATTTCATGGTTTTAATGCAAAAAGTATGCTTTTAAATTATCTTAATTGCAACTTTTTTACATCTTAAGGACATTTATGTGTTAATAACAAGTGAAATAGCTTTCAAAAAAATTTTGGTCTTAAAACGTTTACTTTTAAAAAAGGAAATGCATGGTTTTGTTGTAAAAAGTCTGGAATTTGAAGAGGCACTGCTATCAAACTCCAAGAATCATGGGAAATGCCATTTAAATGTGTTGTGCAATCTTGAACTTTGACTGGGAAAAGTTCCAGACACATTCCTGCAGCATCGAGTACACAGTACATTGTATGTTTATATTTTGAGCGTATTGGAATGATATTTCTAACACCAGCAAAAGCGGAGAACATTCGAAGGATAATTTTTTCTAGAATGAAAGTAAAGGAAAATGTTTAAAGATCCCGTTTCCGGAACACCAAAAACTTGTCTGATTCTGTGTTACCTACTTATGAAGATGCACTTAATTATTATTTATTTCTTGCACATGTAAAAAAAATAGTTTAGTTCTTCCGGAGAGTCCACAGTGACTGAGATTTCAGAAGATGTAGCCACGAAGTTGGAAGAGATATAGCCTCGTTCCTCTATTCCTGTAGTTTTGCAAACACTCATCACTCAAATTATTCGACATTTTCTCAGCAAACATGTAATCCTGAAGAAAACGATGAACAAAAAATGAGTTAAATCAAATGCGTTTTACGCAAAGATTCAGTTATTTTTATTCGTAGCTCGGGAACAACTTTTCAGTATCGCTTGTTATAAGTGCCATTTCAATGCGGTAACTGTGATAAGTTTAGCAATGTCCCTGTCAAAGAACAACTTTTTCTTGAAGATCAGCTTGGAGGGAGAAAAATTTTAACTTTAAAAGTTGATATCAAAACCAGAAGAAAATTAAAATAGATCTTTAAACGGAAAACAAAAAGACAAATCAAGAGCAAAGAGGAGAATCAAAAAAGTACCCGTGATGGTGTTATGAAGGCATTGAGGAAACAGAAAGTGATAGAGAATATTTAACAGAAGGTACGGGCAAATATGATCCGGAATTTAGTTGTATCAATTACAAAGCAAGCACTTCACAAACAAGAGTCAGTCTGAACAAGTTTTCTAAAAACGTGTGATCGCTACCGTATTTCGAATAGACACCACTGCAGTGGTGAAAATGTCAGCTTTATGGCAACAAATTGCTTCTTCGTTACTTAGTAGAATATTTGGATATACGACCAAGTACTAGTCTCCGAGAATTCAGCGTACCTAAGTACAGACCAAAAATAATTACTGCAAATATTTGAAGCCGTTATTAGTGGCAACTGCTCTGTAAACCTTTTTCAAATGGCACTTGGTTCCTTGAGTCATTGTAGATGGCTCACTACTGACAGTCGAATTTTGCGTTTGTACATCGACTTAGAATATCCGACAGAAAATTTAAAAATGCCTGCCTCATTCATTGTTAAAATTTTATACACCTTGCTGGTTTCTAATTAAGTGCAACTCATCATGCAAGGAAGGTGCACGAAACTTATGGCAAGTTAGTCATCTGTCGTGTTATTTGCCAGACAACTTGTTACATATGTCATCGATCCAGTCCTTCAGAGGAATGCTTTCTTTTTTTTTTTTTTTTTGCACATCCTGAAAATATTTTGCTGACAATTTTAAATGATGATCTAAGTCATGCATGGCAGTTTGCTGCACGTCGAATTTCGAGAGTACATCAATTCTGTGAATGATAATAATATCCGTACTTTTACCATTCCTGTGCTTATCTTTTCTTCTTCCGACTACTTAAAATTTATTTATTGGCAGTGTGAAGATGTGTTTATAGAAGAACCTTCATAACCATGACACAATCTGAGGATGAGCTGCATGAATTTGTGAAAACAGGGGGTGTTCCACATTTTCTTCAAAGCATGCGAAAATGTTTCTTTGTCATACTCAATCCGTGGAGCGCTGAGTAGAGTTGGTGACGGATGCATCTCTAGTCGTAAGTCGAAATAGAAGAGAGGGATGATTTTATTCATGCACGTTTTGAGGTTTGAAAGACGCATTTCTTTGAAAGTAAAAAAGACAATTATTATAAAAACTCTAGCTATGACACAAACTCTTTAAATAATCCTGTTTGACATAAAATTTCTGCCTTAGCCCTGACTTAGGGCAATACCACACTGCAAAATGCTATTTGATTTTATTTGTCTTACATGTTTTCATTTTCATGCCACATTTTGTAAAAATTCATCACTTTTTATTTAATTAATATTGTCCCAAAAGTCAATATTTTTTACATTTTTGCCTCTTTTTAAGATGATGGAAATGTAAATACGTAATATAAAATACTTTTGTGAGTTACTTCATATGCTTTTAATGCATGAATATATATTTAATGAGTAAAAAAAGGCAATGAAATTAATTTACAGCATAATTTTTCATATTTTAACAATGAGATCCGGGAAAAAAGCTATAATAAAACTTTACAATCGCAGCGGCCCCTGAAGATATTAACTGATCTTCCTAAAATTTTGTACAAAAGCTAATTATTACCAAAGACAACTTTTCGCAACTATTAAAAGTTGATCTGAAAAACTTTTTATTTTTCGCCCCACCCTACTCTATAGCAGAATACAGTGGTTGATCTACAGGTTTGGGATCCCGTCAGAATGCATTTTTGGGGGCCCTTTTATGTATCACAAAATTATGTGAATCATTTATTATGTGCATTTTAAATTCGCCCTGAAAAAAATTCTCTTAGTTCTTTTTTTTTCAATTATTAAGTCATTCTTTTCAAACTATTTTTTTAAAAATGTGTGAATTTATCGTACAGTTTACATGCGATTCCTAATTCTTTGGTGATTTGGGGCCCCTTAGGAAGAAAAATGGGCCCCAGGCCTAGTGGAACTGTGCGGTAATCAGGGTCAGCCAATAGCCTATTAAGACTTAAGAGATCCCTTGAAGAGCAACCCATCCTTTGTTTGACGTTTTCAGGGCCGAATTTGGAAGTGTGGAGGCCCCGGGGCAAGGAAGAAGTGGAGGCCTCTAATCAGGGTTCAAAAAGATCATCGTATTTTTGAAAATATCCGATACTTTTATATATATCTGAATATTGTGATATATATGTATATATCCGATGTTTTCGACCCGTGAAAGTTAGGATATTTTGTAAAAATTTTATTGTGGGGGCCCCTTTGTTGTGGAGGCCCTGGGGCAGTAGCCCCACCTGCCCTCCCTTAAATCCGGTCCTGGACATTTTGCATCTAAGTTACACCAGTTATAATACTGTATTTTCTTAAAATTCAAAAACTGCAGTCCTAACGAAATTCTTTGAAATCCTAATTGCCAGGTTGAGAAACAATAAAAATAGAATCAGAGCAAGTGTGACCCAAGAAATGAAAGAATTCTCACTGAAAGAAATGTTTTCACAGGGTCCTTCTTTTGGTTCTCTTTCACTCAATTGACTGTTCCTCGTATCTGTTTCTTGTAATTCTACTAAAAATTGTTTTGTAACAACAAAATGTGTTCTGTGATGTACATAAAACACATCCACACACTTTAGCACAGTCTGGTCACTAAAAAAAAGGGGGAGAGAAAAGAAGCTGAACAGAGGAATTTTTTTTACAAAAGTAAACACTAAAGAAATACTTTCAGTACATTATTCATTTAAACACATGCCTGATGCATGTGTCCTATTCTAAAACATGCCGAGAAAAAAGTCAACCATCAGTCACACACCTGGAGACATTCCAACTATAGGTTAAGAAAGAGAAGAAAGTAGTGTGACTGAATTCATTCCAGAATGATGAGGGAAATGGTTGTAGTGACATGATGCAAGGCATAACAAATTTGGTCAACATTTGTTTATCACCTCGGTCCTTACAGAAAAAAAAAATGTATAGAACTGTGTTTCTTTCTAGGGCTGGGCATAGATAATTAACCAATGATAGTAATGGAAAAGAAAAAAAAAGGCAGTTTATAAATTCTAGAAAAAGCCTTGTACAACAAATGGTGCCATTGTCACAATTATATTACAAATAATATAGTTTGAAAGTTCTTTCGAATTTGAGCAATGTTGGGACTCTGCCACATCAATAATAATAATGATAATAATAATAAAATAATAATAATAATAAATTAAAAAAAAGGTATATGCAATACAGTAAATAAACTAATTTTAAAAAATGTTGTTTAGTTTATCGAAATGTTTAACCAGAACTGTATTATTCTATGAAACTAACGCAGAACAATCATAAGTTTGTGAAAAGGAAAAACTTTAAAAGGACAAAATAACTTTAATTGTTTATTTATTGCAATTCTTTTTGAAATTGAAGTAATGCAAACATTATTCTATACAATGTAAATTTTCAAGGTTTTGAGTTTATAATCTCATGCTGGAATACATTTCAGCAGCTTAAAACAGTTGAAGGATACAGAAGAAACGCAAAATCAGTCACTTTTCTCACAGAAACAGAAAAATGGTGCTATCTAGTGGTTGCTGAAGCATACTTTTGGAATAGCCAATTATCTTTTGCACAAAACACTTAAGTCAACAGAAATATTTCTCTGTACCTTTCAGTTATTAAGCAACATCAGTACTTACACTAAGTTTCCAGAAATGATGCATCAGTTCTGCATTGCTCATTGTATGGGGCATAGGAGCTGCTGAATCCAGGTCAAGCACATTTCTCACAGGAATATATTCTTGATCCTAGAAAGAGAAAGAAACTGGATGTAGTCAATGCATTCCTTGAGGATAAAAATTAACAGCTTATTCAAGGACAGCTATTGGGCTATTTCATGGTATTTTCGGACAAATTTCGAGTCCATAACATGACACTTTTTTGCCATACTTATTTAATTTACTGCTTGATTTGAAAGTTATTTAGTTAGTGTGTTGGTAGGACAAACTCAAAATAAAATAATGTGCTAATCAAACAGTAAATTAAAAAAGTATGGCAAAAAAAGTCCTGTTACGGACTGTACATAATTATCCAAAATACCGTTAAAAGACCCTGTTACTTTTATGCACACAAATGAATTTTAAGGCAATATAATTAGAAAGAGATTAAAGGTTGCCAATTAGGCACAAGAGAGAACATTCAAACTTCAATAAATGTGGAAAGGTCTAAACCTTTTTAACCCTTCAAGCGGCTGTGACGTAAAATTCCTTCACCCAGCAATGTATTGAAGAGCGGCCGTGTCGAAAAATTTGGCCTTGAATATTCTGCTTCGAGAACGGCTGCGGCGTAAAATTCTATGGAAGAATATTCATGGCGAAATTTTTCGACACGGCTGCTCTTCAATACATCGCTGGGTGAAGGAATTTTACGTCACGGCCGCTTGAAGGGTTAAGGATCTTTTTTTCTTTTCAGCTTAGATCCCCAACAAAGAACCTGAACATCTGTAATTATTGGGTGGAAATGTTAAACATTGTAGGCCACTTTTTGGCTGCATTTCAGTTTTAAGCATACAATTAAGCTGTGCAAGGAAAAATAAACATGCAAACATGCATGTATTCTACAATGCAGGCATCATAAGTCATTTTGAGGTAAGAATTCTGTCTGTTGAATCTGGTCCATCAAATCAATATGTATTGTCAATTTTACATTGAACTCAACATCTGATTATGTTTTGCACAGGTTGGACAGGAAAGAATCTGCTGATCTGATAAATAAAAACAAAATATTGACACTGTATAGCATAATGAGTTGCAGCAGCAATATGAGGATAAGTGTTGTACTTCAGGAAAAAACTCTCATGAATATTACTCATTAATAGCAGAATAAACCATTGAGTGATCATTATTCAATTCATTCATTATTCTTTGTCAGTCTAGGAGTGATCATTATTCTTTGATTCATTATTCATCAAAGCAAATAAAACGGGCATTTCCCAAAAAGTTTCAAAATTTATTTCAAATGAAAATTTTTATGAAAATAAAATTTAAAAAAAAAGCAAAACATGTTGCTTTTGGGCAAAAAGAAGTTAATTAGTTAACATGAAAGCAATATTAAATTCATTCTTTCAATCAATTGGGCAAAACTGTTGTTGATTTGATGTAATTTTAACTATAGATGACATTTTTGTCCTTTTTTGTTAGCGTTCGTCACATGAAGGAGTCCCCTGTGATTATTTAAAACACATTTCATAATTACTTTTTTATCCTAGCAACTGATATTTCCCTTCTTAGAAGAAAAAGATGCTACAAGGAAAAAAAAATTAAGGTACACCCTTCTTGCTCAGAAGGCCAGATCATGTAATTACAAAAAAAGAAATAAGCTGTAAGTTATGCCTATTTCCTGGAGTTTATGCAAAACTAAAAAAACGGCAGGCTAATTTTAACTACCAGTGTGATTTTAGCTGATGAAAGGATTACTATTCTTGGCTCTGTTACGACTAATCTAGATTGACGGTTGCGAACGAGAGTGAAACTGCAACTTCTGGATGACATAATGAGCTGCTTGGTATTTGGTTATTAACATAAAAAACAGAATAAAACAAATTTTAAAGAAAAATATATTGAAACTGCAGTTTCTCTAAAAGAGAATGTCAAATTTTTTTTATCATAACTTAAAAATAGTGTCATAATTTCAAGTGTAAATGTACTGGGGCATTTTGAAGAAATATTATTGCCAGTTAGACACCCTTAAAGATTTGAACAGAAATTAATAATACGAATAAATTACTTTGTGTGGCTTTGACCAATCATAAATCAATATATTTTTTTAAAAAGTGAAGGAGATAAAAATGCATGACTAACAACTACTAAAAATACTCTTTTCAATAAAAATAATTCAAATACAGTACACCCTCGTTTACGCTGGTCCATTTTATGCAGTTTCGATTATACACGGTTGAAGATTTGACACCTTTACGAGGATGAGTTTCGGTTTTAAGTGGATGTGGCAATGCAAACAGATAAAATTTTCCCCTTTATCAAAATCCTAACTCCTAAAGATTGCAGACATGGGTGCAAGTTTGGTAATGTGTTCAAGACGGAAAATATTTTCAGCCCCCCCCCCCTGGCATACGTGCTAAAGGAAAAATTTATGTGTATAAATGTTGTAGATTTTAACAATGCCAATTTTTGAATCTGTGTTTAATTTGAATTTTAAGTCTTTAAATTGTAATATTTAAGCGTTATCGTAATTCCAAAAACCTAAAAACCGCCAATAATGAAGGGGGGGGGGGGGGGGTCTGGGAGCTCTCCCCCAGAAATGTTTTTAAATTGAAGTCCAAAAAACGCAATGGTAGGCCATTTTGGTAACGTTCAGGGAAAGGAGGCTTAGGGACTCTTACATCAATTATTTCAAACTGATAGTCCCAAAATCAATATTGGGCGACCTTCAAAAATAATAGAGAAAGAGGGGGGGGACGCTCTGGGCTCTTCCCGAAATTGAAGCTTTAAAAACAAAATTGCACTCCATTTTTCATACGTTTATATGCTTTTTGAATGCATTATCGAAGGGCTGGAGTTCAGGAACCCTACCTAACTTCAGCAATATTTCGAAATTGAAGTTCTAAAAACGCAATTTTAGACAATGTTTTAAAAGGAAGGGGTAAAAGCGTTCGCAGCTCCCCGCCATTAGTTTTTTGCCGATCGTAAACATTTTTATTGCAAGCAATAAGATCGCTTGGGACATAAGATCTTCACTTTTGCAACATAAATCAGTTCTGATCGGAAAGTTTCCCAAGGTAGCGCCAGAAAAGAAGGAAGGGGGGGGGGGAAGGGTATGGGCGACTAATGATAATGGACTGGCACCATTCCCCCATACAGTCTTCATTTGAAAAAGAATTCTTTTTTAGATAGCAGGTGGTGAAATTAGCAATAAAAAAACTGCTTCAGTAAAGTAGATATATTTTTTAAACGAGGTACACTTTCCAATATTCATTAATTAAAAAAAGAAATAGGGTAATTGAATCCTTACACCAGGCAGGGCACCCGAATCACATCCCTCTTAAGGCACTCAAATATAGCCTAAAGTGGCGTTTTAAATATTTCAGCATCAAAAAATTTTCGGAAGAGAACTCCCGAACCCCTTCCTCTGAGTTCACCACAAATGTCCTAAATTTAAATTTTTAAGGATGCAGTTTCTAAATTTTTTTCTAGGAATAGTACTTTTCCTTACCTAAAACATGACTTATGACCACCTAAAAGTTTTAATACTTTAATTTCGGAAACTTTTTGAAAGATTCTTCCTATACCCTACCCCTTAAATCATACAAAGATAGCCCAAAACAGAGTTCTTAAAATTTTAGAAACGGAAATATTTCGGGCTGGGCGACGGAATAACCCCCCCCCCTCCTCTCATTGTGTTTAATAAAGGCAATGTAAGTTTGTGTTTGAGATTTATTTTTCTATTGAAAGAGCAACTCCCCAAAATTTTAAGACTTCAATTTCGAAAATGTTTCGAGAAAGACCCCCCCCCCCCTGAATTCCACTCAAAAATAGCCAAAATAGCCTTTCAATACTTCAGCATGGAGAAATTTTCGGGGGAGAGAGCACCCGAACTCCTTCCCCTAAGTTCACTAAATTTGACTTAAATTTGCGGTTCCCCCTTTTCATCACCGAAGTTTTAAGAATTTAAGTTCCAAAATTTATTGAGAGAAAGCCTTCAAATTCCCCCTTATTAAGGCTTCCAAAGGTGACCTAAAGCTGAGTTCTGAACAAGGGCACCCAAACAGGGGGCAAGTGGGGACTCAAGTCCCCCCCCCCCTTTAAAATTAGAACTTCCTTGCTTTTAGTACCTTTTTCTTTGCAAAACTGAAAAACATTTCTTCTCCAGCCTATAATGAATAGGTTATTAAAAATATCAAATTTTAATAACTCTTATCTGTACTGAAATCGGTCTCTATGGGGAAAATATCCTGCTAAACCATGGGTAAAATATCTGAGCCCCCCTTTAAATTTTGCATATGGGCGCTCATGGTTCTGAATACTTCAGCTTTGAATAATTTTCGGGGAAGAGGGACCCCGAGCCCCAAGACGGTCTAAAGTTGCACTTTTAAGACTCCACTTTCGAAATTTCGCCTAAAGAGAGCCCCCTCCCCCTCTTGACATTACTAAAGACAACCTAAAAGTTTTATGACTTCAATTACAAACACTTTTCGGGAGAGGGTCCCAAATTCCCTTTCTCTTAGGTCCATTTAAGTATAGTCTCAAAGAAATTTTAATACATCAGCTACAACATTTTCATGTTAGAACACCAAAACCATCTCTCATAAATTCACCAAAAAATTGCCTAAACTAGTGTTTTTAATACTCCAGTTTTCTATTTTTTTAAACCTCCCTCTCCCCACTTTTACATCGTTAAAGACAGCCTAAACATTTTTGACTTTTAAATTTTTAAGAGTTTGCGGAGGAGATTTAATGAAGCACTCCTAGCTTCAAAAATGGCTTTCAATTCAGTTTTTCAATATTTTATACTGCAGCCCTTGAGTAGCCCCCCCCCCCCTAGATTGTCCAAGATATAAACGTTTTGAGACCTCAATATCGTGGGTTAACTTGCGAACTTACCCTCTTTGCAAGAGCAGGGTTTTTTGCAAACTCGTGCTGCCGTTATTTTTCTCGTTTAATTTCTCTTTCTCTCTCCCCCCCCCCCATTTCCATTCTAGCGAATGTTGTATTGAATGACATTGGAATTTTGTAATTCCTCAAGTCTATTGTTAAAACTGCAGGAACGGTTGCCCATCGATGTTTCAAACCCGCTTGAAATTTCACCCCGATACTTTCTAAAATTCCCTTTGGATGCCCTTTGTTGTGGTGTAAACATTTCGTCTCATCAGCAATCACTCTAAATCGATGATTCAGATTCAACTTGAAGACATTTTAAGAGCGCAGATAATTTTCACTTATGCGTGTAAAGTTTGCAAAAAAAAAAAAACTGCTAATGAAAAAAAAAAACGAAAGGATAATCGAAAATAGCAAGAGAAAAGGCTAAAATTTCAATTAGAGACGATTATTTCGAAAAATCAGGGAGAATAGCGAGCTACTCCGCGGTCTGCAATGCAGTGAGTTGGAAATAACAGAGTTTACACATTAAAAAAGAGTCAAACGGCGCGAGTCTAAAAAGCCACTCCTCCAAAAGCACGTTGCAAACAAAACAAGCCCATTTCGGAAAATCGAGAGAATGTCGATGTAAATTCGTGGTTATGGAATGATCTAGTGGTTAAAGCATATTTTTCAAACACTCAATTTTTCTTTTTTAGTAAAAACTGAAAGAAAATTCATCGAATTTCTTTCCATCCCGACCTCCATCTCGGAAATTTTGTCCAAGACGGAAATCCGTCCTGAGACGGAAGGTCTTGCACCCATGATTGCAGATTACACTTAATAAAATGCATTTTGGCATGCTAATAATTGAGCTTGGGCCACTGTAGACATTTCAAGCAATTGGTTCCAAAGCTCTTCCAGAAGTAAAGTTATTAAACTCACACAGTTCAGAAATTACTGGAAGAAGAGCTTTTAAGAGTGACAAAGATAGCCAAAACCAACGAAGATACCGACATCAGTGACACACAACCAAAAACGTTCACATTGAAAATTTTGAGCCATTCCTAGACAATAGAAATGATCTTTCTGATTTGTTAGTGAAGGAAAATTCTATCATGGAAATGACACAAGTGGTCATGGATGCGTTAATGCTCTGCAAAGAATTACAGAAAAAAGTTGCCAGCTCCTCTTTATAAACAGAACACGAAATTAATTTGTTTTCTTTATGCATGTTGTGCATAAAAATGGATGTAAGTACACATTAAACTTATTATACAATTAGTCACCACTAGAATGAAGTTTTTTTTTATATATATACGGAACCTAACCCCTATTTTAACACTACTATTAGGTCTCAATTTATGCGGCTTTTCCGTGGATTGTAACTCCTCATAAACCAGGGTTTACTGTACATGATGTTAGCAAAGCTGTTCAAAGTATTGTAAGAACTACGAAGATAATATTACTATTAACATACTGTAATCAGGTTACAATAACAGAAAAAACTCCACTCAAATGTTTTAAATACTGTTACTTATTATAAAAAAAATATTTTGTGAAAATTCTGAGCTGTCAAAGGAAAGGAGGAAAAAAATAAAGAGATGAAATTTGCAGGACTTGCTTTTTCAAACATTCAGTTCTGTGGCAAGAAGTGATAATGAAGAAAGCCTTTCAAATATGAACAAGTTTAACAACTCATTAAGGGATATAAAAAGAAATATTTAAAAGAAGAAAGTGACTACAGATTTGTGAAAGACATGAAAAAAAAAATCATCTTCTAGGAGTGGATTGGTGATAATTTTAATATCTAAAACTGGAGAAGATGATATTCAATTCCTTGAAGTAGTGACAGAACAGCTACTAAATAAAACTTAGGTAAATATTTCAGGAGTAGTGTGGTGTGGAAGAGTAAATGCAAGAGGGGACATGTTTCAGTTGTTTAAATTTATCAAAATGAAAGATGCAAATGGGTTATACGAAAATGTATTGAAAAGTAAGGTCCCCTACTTTTTTTGTGGAAAATCAAATTTACACACAACTTTACATACATGGTTGGAAAAGTTAAACACTTCGCTATTTTCTCTATTTAGTTTCCTTGACAATCAATCACTTTCTGCATCCTGGTAACCAGTTTTTAATGGCGGCATTGTACCACTCTTTTGCCGTGTCACAAAGTTTCGAGCGCTTCTTTCACTTCCTTGTCTGAGCTGAATTTCTGTCCCCCAAGGTGTTTTTCGGGAGCGGGGAGCATGTGGTAGTCGCTGGGGCGCAACGTCCAAGCTGTAAGGGAGGTGCTCGATGATATTCGAGACGAATCCATCGAGTAGGGTGGTTGTTTGACAGAACACATGTGGACGAGTATTGTCATGCAACAAATACACTCCTTTGGAGCGCATCCCCTTCTTTTGTTTAGGATGGCTCGTCTAAGTTTTTTTAGAGTCTTCCAGTATTTGTCTGAGCGGATGGTTGTTCCTTTCGACACAAAGTCCACCAGAAGAAACCCTCCTGGTCCCAGAAAATGGTTGCCATAACCTTTCCTGCTGACTTCTCTGTCTCGCACTTCTTCGATTTTGGCAAGGTCGGATGACGCCATTGTTTCAACTGTACCTTTGTTTCCTGGTTGAAATAATGTAATGCCCATGTTTCATCTCCAGTGACAATTGAATCCAGAAATTATTCGCTCTTTTCGCCATAGCGGCAGAGAAATTCTGTGGCACATTCCATGTGCTTTCTCTTGTGTTCATCAGTAAGCTGCCTAAGGACCCACCTGGCGGCCCCCTTGTTATAACTGAGGATTTTCGAGATAATGTTACTCATGGAGAAGAAGCCACACTCTCCATTAAGAGCTTCCACTATCTCATTAATGGTTATACTCCGGTTATTGCAAACTATCTCATTGATCTGAGTTGCTGTTGATTCCGGTAAACTCAGCCAAATGCCCATTGTGGACGTTTTTTCCGCTCCTGGGAAAACGCTCGGCATCACTTCCGTACGTTTTTGACATCTATACACTTCCACTAACAGACGATGAATTTCTATCGGAGAAACCTTTTTGGCATTCAAAAATCTAATGATTGAGCACAGTTGGCACCTGGCAGGCGAGCGAAGTGAAGCTCCATTCTAAATGGCCGCTAGACAGCAACTGAGCGTCTCAGCGTCGAGCAGCTTGTTCTACACTGTGGTATATAAACCAAGGAATGCAGCGCTGTCATCACACTTTGCCTAGCAACTCTCGTTTGGAAATAACGTCCTTGGAGACTTTACTTTTTAATATATCCTCATATTTTTGCACAGAGAGCAGGTCAAAGGGTCATTGTTTTACGGTACTCAAATATCATGCTAACATGGAAATGAGGAACTACTTTAGTAGGTTTGTGGGTCCTTGGAACAGCTTACAGGAAGTAAAGAGCAAGGTTTTAGATAACTTTATTGGGAGGGCCATTGATCCTCATTGGGGACTAATTACCGGGTGACAAGAAATAACTTGGATGCACATAATACATTATAATTTTAATGCTATTGAAAATATTATGATCAAACTTCAAAATCAAGCGGAATACATTATTTATTCTAACATATTTGCAAATTTTCCAAGCGGCTATCTTTTGCCACTTGACACTTTAGCCACATACACAGCATAAAAAGTGTCACAAAATCTTTGTTTATGGGCCGCAACTCACTTACTGATATTTTATACCATTCCTTGCATAAGGATCTCTTAAGGGATGCCAAAGTCTTATGAGGTTTAGCACACACCCTTGTCTCCAAAATGGATCAAACAGAATACTCCATTGGGTTCAAATTTGGGAAATACAGTGGCAATTTTTGAGCTCCAATGAAGACCAGAAAATGTGTCTAGCACCAATCTTGAGTGCTTTTAGCTCTGTGTGCATGTGTGGAATCCTGTTGAAAGGTCCATCTTTTGTTTCCAAAGAACTTGGTCACAAAAGAACTTTTGCGACCAAATTAAGGCAGCATCTTCCAAAATGAGCTTAAAATATGTTTCTTGATAAATTTTTATCCTTTGATCAACAAAAACAAACAGGTGTTCTTCCACTAGCACATATCCCACCCCAAACCCTTACAGATTGGGGTCATTGATGCCGTTTGATAATGCAAAAAGATCTAGAAGACAAGGGTGTGAGTTAAATCTCACAAAAGTTATTACTCTGTATTAAGGTAAAAGGTAGCCACTATAAAAATTTGTAAATATATTAGACAAAATAACGTATTCATATTAATTTTGAAGTTTGGTCGTAATAATTTCATTAGTATTAAAATTATGATGTATCATGTGTGTCCAAGTTATTTCTTGTCACCCTGCAATTGATTGGAACTAGCTTAATTAGTCAAAGAGACTGTTGCTGGTCATTGCATCGATATTTGTAAATAAAGTTTAGGTACCATAATGAGACAATAGGGCATAAATTTTAAAGGATAATCTGTTTTTTTAACTTAGCCCTTCAAAAAAGTTTTTCCCAAAATCAGTTATTTCATAACTATCACGAGTTTGATAAAAACTGATCAAGATTGCAATTAATGATTACCATTACATTGCAAGTAGCTTCATAAAGTAATGCACACACTTTCAATGGAAATTGCACATATTTTAGAGTAATAAGAAACACAATCATAATACAAATGATTTTCATTGGTGCATAGAAATAAAGTCACTTTATAAAAACAGCTAAGTTGGAGCTACTTGACAACTAAATAATGTAGAGCTATGTGATAAAAAAAGAAAAGCATAATAATTCCAATTAACTACATTCATGTTGATCTCCTGAAGTATACTAATCTTGAATCCAGAAAATAAAAGTACATCTTTCAATGAAAAAGAAATAAGTGAATGCATTTTCAAAAATTAGCTCTGATAATTTATGATCTTCATTAGTCTTGAATATTACAGCTTCTTAAAATTCATTTCAAGAAACATGAAAATTAAGACTGACCTACATACTTGATCAGTCAGGGCGGATCCAGACATGATTGCTGGAGAGAAGAGCACACTGATCTCAGATGAAGAATTTTCCCCAGATGGGGGATTAACGTCCTTTGCGGACATAGACGTCTCATGTTGTTGACGTGATAAGTATTTGGCATACTCGAGGTCATTCTCATCCTCAGCAATCCACAAAGACTCTGAAATAGACAGTAAAAAAATTGAATGTTAATGTAATAAAATACATAAAATATATCATTTTACAGGAGTTTGAATAAATATGGCATCCCTAGACTTGGCTGCCTGAGCATTCATTACAAACCAGCAAAGCTAGTTATCTTAAATGGCTGAGAAAAATGCATGCATGAGTTGAAAGTTTGAGAAAACATTAGGATCCTAGTTGCCGTTTAAGTAAAAAATACGGCATTTTCCAGGACCCTTAAACTTTTCTTAACAAATACGAATGTGACGACCAGCAACAGGCTCTGGCCCCAAGGCAGGGGCGGCAAATAGGGGGGTCAAGAGGGGTGGTAACACCCCCAAATTGTTTGAGCAGAATGATAGAAAATGGGTGAATTTAATTTATGTTAGTCGGAAATCAATATTCATTAAAAAAAAAAAAGATCTCGCTGATTCTCAGTACCTATTTGATGAAACGAGATGCATTCCCAGACTAGAAAAAGTGTTCTTCATTATTTGGATGATGACTTAAATTTATGAAGTATTTTCTGGAATTTTCAGAACATAGAAACCTGATAGAGAACCATGGTTCATTTTAACTAAAGAGGACATTTCCTCATATACGCTAAATATTTCATACTTGTGTGCCAAGTGTAATGATGGTATGTTCAATATGAGAGGCTCGTGCAAAGTGGTGTGGCTGCATGGTTTTCACAAGAAAATTCCTTGATATTTTACAATCACTTTTACGCTCATTTTTTAAGTGTATATTTATTTGATGAGTGTTCATTGCTTTCTTCTGCTAGAAACACGTTTCCGCTGCTCAATGCATTATATGCTTTCATAGAAACTTCTTAAAAATGCACGTGATTACTGAATTACAAAAAAACATATCAACAAATACCTTTTATGAGGCTCTATAATTATGAAATCTCGGAGTGACACAAGATAGTCTTCAAGAAAATTAAAAAAATAAAAATATTTTTCTATAACTTCAAAGCAGTGATTTGAAGACTGGAAGAATTATTTCAAAACGATTCTTTCAATGGTGAAAAAGCTCACGCCCTTTAGCGTGTATGACTTTGTTTGAATTTTTATTCAATTTGTTTGTATTGAGGAAAGTCTTTGAAAAATGCTTTATTCTATCAAAACACTTCAATCTTCTACCCATAATTTTTGGACTATTCAAACTACAGTTCAATCTACAATTGATCTGTGCCCCATACTACCATAGTTCATTCTACAATTGAAACTGAAAATAGATTTCATAAAGATGCATATTTTAATCAATCATGAAACTTTTCAGGAAAAAAAAACTGTTTGGTTGGCTCTATATTATCTGGATTGGATTTTAAAAATGAAAAATAAAATGTTTCAATTATGAGTAAAATTTTTAGCATGAGGCAAGAAAAATGATAAGCAGTATGACAGCCTGAGTATCATATCCAGACACCACAGTTTTGTCCTTGTTATGGACTCCTCAGTCTGGAATAATAAATAACAGACCAGAGACAGATGACATCTCATTGAAGCTGAGAGCCCCAGCGAAACTAGATTATTCCATGATGAAAAATTAAGCCAATCAAAATTTTTGAAGTTGCATATGGGTGATTTTAAGGAACAAGATATAAAAAGTGTTTTCATGCATAACTTTGATACTTCAATTATTTTTCACCTATTCCAATCAGCTCAGGTAGTAGAGAAAGATTTTTTTAAGTCTCAGGAAGTTAGTGAATTATTTTAGAAACACAATGGGCAGAAAAAAAAACTTTCTATTTAGCTGTACTGGCAAAACAGCACGACACTGAGCACTGATAGATTAGTAACATGATTCCCTGCTCTTCCGAATTCCAAAAATCATGCATTAAAACTTTTCTAAAAGGTATAAAAACTTTAGTATCGGAATGTTTTGTATGACAACTTATCAGAAAATGAATAAAAATTTTAATTGTTTCTAAACACTAAATTTTATTCATATTAAAACGATTTTATGACCACTTCCTGTTAGCTAATGTGTGCTTGGTACCGCACTGTGGTAATACATATTTAAGAAACTTGACCCCCCCAAATGAAATGCTGAAATGCCGCTCCTGGCCCAAGGCTGGTCTTACCAGTCCCCAATGTACTTGGACTGGTAAGACAGCTTACCAGTCCCCAATAGAGATTCTCCAATGTAGATTTTACATAAAGCTATCTCCCCCAAATTCATAACAGCCCAGGGTTCGAAAATATCATGATATTCTTGAAAATATCAAAAATATCCAATATTTTGATATCGGACATTTTGATATCTGATATTTTCAATCAGCACAAACTAAAGTCTTCAAAATAGTAAATGAATCTTCAAATCACTCTTTATTTTCTTAAACATTGTTCTTACAATATGTAGACTTAAAATGAATGCTTCTTTCATTATTTATACCTAATATTTCATTAAAAATTTTTTTATTAATGTTAATGTAGTTCATTTAGTATTAGCTGTTGTACTCATTTTTCTTCAGTTAGCTGCTTTTACATAGCTATATGATTCAGAAATAAAAAAATATACTTTAGTTGGTGCACAGTCATAAGACATTTTCTTTTTTCTTTTTTTCTGATCAACATGTAATATTTAATCAGGCGCTTTTAATATGAATTAAAATTGTTACATTACTAATCATTTTATGTGAATATAAAATAAAAAAGGAATATTTTATTACTTTGCTGTATTAATGATGTATTAATACATTATAAAAATGTAATGCATAACTTTTTAATTATGTTTAATAATAAATGAACAATATTACTATGAGTAATATAATCTTTATATTGAAAATACCATAGTTGAGAAAATAAACATAAAAAATATCAAAATATTACGACATTTTCAAAATTAATATCGGATATATATCGTGATATATATGGGCGAACGCTGTAACAGCCTCTTCTGGTAAGCTGTTTCAAGTGCCCACAACCTTACTAAAGTAATCATTTTTCCTATTTCCAGATTAGCATGAGATTTGAATAATTTGAAAAGATGAACCCTCTTCCAACATTCTGTGAAAAATTTAACCCAGTAACATCTTTCATTTTGAAAAGTTTAAACAACTGAATCATTTCCTCTCTGAATCCTATTTGCCCCTGGCTATACATATTAAGACTTTTAAGTCTGGCATCATAATTTAAATCTGAAAGTCCCCTCACTAGCCTAGTAGCCCTTCTTTGAACCCTTTCCAAGAAAGAAATATCTTTCTTAATATGAGGAGAACACAAATAACAGCATATCCGTGCTAAGTGCAGATGTAGCACCTGCACATTTAATCAAAATTGAGTTATTGTCACCGGGTGGTAATCACTAACTTAGTTAACCTAAATCTAAAAATTTTTGGCAATTTCTGAATGTGATATATTAAAAAAAGTGGCATCTGCATATTTTGTATAGTTTGCTAAAGCAATTTGAACGTAAGGGACAAATACTAAGTATTTTAAATGCTATCTGCGCAGTTACCCAATTTTTTCCTTAGTAATTATATAGATACCACTTTTATACCTTAATAAAGCAGCATATTTAATAATGTAGCAGTTTATTGTAATAGAGCACTAAAATTAAGTTTACCTATTAATTGAATAGTGTATATAGGTTGATAATAAAAACTAATACAACTTTGCATAATAAATGCTCAAGTAAATATTCAGCTCTTTCTATTTAAATTGTTATTTAAAATGTAAATTCTTAAAAAGTAAAATTCATGTAAAATATTCATACTTAATTTGTTTATGTAAAAAAAAGGATTTCATTCTATGGTTAATTATTTTTTTTGTTTAAATACTGTCTGCTGTCAAAATTATCTTCATTCTTGGTAAAAACAAATTAAGAAAACAAAACATTAATAATGATTGTACAAAAATTCAACACATTCTTAGAACATAAAGAACATAAAATTTTTATAGATTACAAGTTTAAATGTCTAAAATTTTGAAAAAAGTATTTTTTAGAAGGCAGATCCCGTTGGACTTAACAAAATAAAGCAACCGTCAAGTTTAAATAAAACAGATATTTTCAGTATTTTTTAACAATACATTAAGCATGTTTTACTAATGTTTTCATTTTTTTGTCATATCTGTACAGATACCCCTAAATATGACTAGTAATGGTCACTTACAGTGAAATGAACCTAGTATACAAAAATGTTATTGAAGAGAAAATTTGTTGTAACTACATTCATTAATTTTAAATAAAGACTTTTACAAGAATATGCTCCTACATAAGTTATTTACAAAATGGCTATTGCAAGTTGAACATTTAATTAAGAAACAAGTCAAAGAAATGAGTTCTAAAACTTTATAATCATCAATTTCTCATTTTCAGCTCTATTGCAGATACTATTATGCTTAGCACGGCAGCATACTCCAAATGAAGGGTTGCAGACTGAGGAAAATGGGAAATTTATTCTGAGTCATAATTTTACAGCTACTCAGATCAGTTAATAGACAAAGCTCTAGCAATTATTTTAGAATAAAAATGCAAGAATCAGAGAATGATTCCGTGCAAATAAGAATGTCATGAAAACAAAAAGCAATCAAGGTGAAAAAAGAAGATTACATGAGGGGCTGTTACTGAAGTTTACTCACCCTGCCAGATGTCATCCTGGCTCGTGGCAGTTATCTGATGAGAAAAGGAAAGCTGCCTCTCTACCCTGGAAGCATCACACTCTATCTCCTTAAGGAATCTCCTAAGCCCTGTAAGCAAGTTCCAACTAACATTAAATTGAAATAAAAGTGATGTAGTAGTTACCAATGCCACTTGGGAGACAAAAAATCCTTTTTACTTCCTTTTAGATAGAAAATTAAGTATTGTATTTGCAAAAACATTCTTACCCAAAAATCAGCCTTAATTTCCATCTGGCTTGTCCCCAAATCAATACTGATTTTTTTTTTCAAACCGACTACACGTGGATATATGCCTAAGAATGTATAGACACCCAAAATATCTATTTTGATGATCCACGAGTTAATTAAAACGAGTTTTCTCATGACTTCCGTATGTGCATATATATCTTGCATAACTCAAAAGGGTCATTTCAAGGTATTTTTAACATTTATGTAGAGTCCGTAACGGGACCTTTTTTTTGCCATAGCTTTTTAATATACTGTTTGATTTTCAAATTATTTTGAGTTGACGTGTTGGTAAGAAAAGCTCAAAATAAAATAATATGCAAATCAAAAAGTAAATTAAAAAGTTTTGGCAAAAAAAGATCACGTTACGGACTCTACATAAATGTGTTAAATTACCCTGAAATGACTCAAAAGCCGTAGGTCCTAGAAAGTTGAAATTTGGTACCTAGACTCCAAAAGGAGTCTAGTTGTTCACTTCTCCTTTTGGTTGCATTCTGATGTTCCAAAGGGAGACTTTTACACCTTTTTGAGGGAAAATCATTGTTAATTTCAAAGCAAACTCAAGTGGTGTTATAAATTGGCAAACACTTAGCGATATATCGCCAAGCTTTTGGTTGCCAGTTTTGTCTCCAACTTGGTAAAAAACTTGGCGTTTTTTCTTTAATCTGGTTTTATTTTGGCCACTGTTGGCAATGTTTAGAGAGTTAATCATTGATTCACATTAAAATTGCCAAAATTGGGAAAATTAATCTGTATAAAATGTTTTTTCGCTTCGGTTCGCAACAAACTGAGGGTGAAAATAATTTAAAGTGTGACTTTGCTTACTCCAAGGTACTATTATAATTAAATTGACATAAAGGAAGTCATGCGATGCACACATCAGTTCATTTTCAGAACGAATAGGAGTTAAAGCAAATATTAAAGACGCAAGTCCAGTGAAAGTAGGTATAAGGGCAGGGGTCCAGGGTCCAGCTTTTGGCTTTAAGTATTAGACGCAGTAGCATTTACAACCACCAACACAATTTGGGCACAGTTCTGATTGAAATCTCTAATAACTCTGCACCCATGGTAACTGCTACTTAATGGCCTGCAGACCAGATAAATAGATTTATGGAGTAACTACTTTACATGTACTTTAGGTTTTTAATGCTGATAAACTTTAGAAACTGGGCGCTTTGATTTTAAGTCTGATGCCCTACCTATTAAACTACCAGTGGCGCATGAAATTGAAAAGTCACACATAATTTTAAGTTCATTGAAATTTTTAGAGAAATAAATCACATAATGAAACAGAAAGTTTGTACCCAGAAATAAAGTCAACAAAGTTAAAGCAAGCAAAGTATGCAAAAATAATTTTATTTCTGAAAAATAAGCTTTAAGCAACCATTCAAAAAAAAAAAAAAAAGGATAAATAAATTAATAAATAAATAAAAATTTAAAACATATTTCAGGGTTGCCAACCACTCTGCATTTTGTTCAATTGCTCCTCAAAAGTAGCGAAACACCGCAGCTCCACAAAAAAGTTATTTTGTTCCGCATTTCCCGGCCGAGAGTTTTCAAGCATGACTAAGTGTAAAAAGCTGTTTTTTATTTTCATGATAGGGCTTAAAATGATTATCAAAGCTCAAAAATAATTTTAGGTAAGTGGTTTTAGTTTTTTCATTGAATTTTATGCAAAATATCGAGCTGCTCCGCAAAGTTTCAAAATGCTTCTCAAAATCACCACAGATGCTCTTTAAACTGTTTCTTCAAGGTTGGTAACCCCACATATTTATTTATAAGTAATAGTTCATTATGTCCATAAAGCATTGAAATAAGTCTTGAAAGTTTACCATAAGCCTTTGAACCATGTATACTTATTTCAGGATTACAAGAGGAAATATTTTTTATTTGACAAAGCTAAGGCTCAAAATTTCTAGAGTGTTCTTGGATTTCTTTGAAAACATACTATAAAACCTTATCGCCTTCATTGTTCTTTATTAAATTGACACAAACATAACATGAATAAATTCAAGGGTAATTAAACTTATTCATTTACAGTTAATCTAACACGCTTGTGGTTTTCCTTTTTTGTCAATGTCAGCATTTCGTCTACCTGAGATAAAACATTATCAGTTGCATTGCTTTTTTTAACAGTTTAATGTTGAAAATTAAATTACACAATTTTCTATCAAGTACAAGTTCATGTTGATTAAAGACAACATCTTACCAAAGGGACTGCGGTGTTACCACAAAGTTTATAGTTTCTATAAATTTCAAATTATAGAAAATAAAAATATTATTTAACTACACCATATCATAATGTTAGTTGAAAATGGTATCATTGACTTTTAGAACATAACAAATTTGTCCACTCAAAGTCTCAGAAAGTTCTCTTACCAATAGTGTGTGTCCGGCAGACAGACATGAAGATAAACGCAACAAAAGAATGCCACACAAGGGTAAGTGCAGTGAAAATAATACTGGAGAAGCAGAGTGTGTGGCAGACTAGGGGGTCTAGTTCAATGGCTCTGCACTGGTCAGCTTTATATGAATCCACATCTTCTAATATCTTAGCTGCCACAAAAAGAAGACCCAGCAGAAAAACCAGCACAGCACCATTCACCTACATTAAGGAATTCAAATACAAGTATGGTTAAGATTGTTGTGTTTCTTTTAAGTGTTCTAAACTTATAAATAAATACAAATATAAATGCAATGATCAACTACAGGCTCCGGGCCCAGCTAGGCTGGTCATTGCAAACTACTTTAGCTATTCGAAAGGTATTTCCGGACATCAGTTCTCATATGGTATATTAGAGCTAATTTGCACATGCAGAAAATAAGTTTCAGAAAAAAAAGATAGCTAGCTTAAATGTGAATTGTAGAGTTATTTAGTTAAGTAATAGTTTTAATAGCTCTTTTTGATTCTTTACAAAAGCTCATTAACAGCCAGCTAATTTTCCGCACAAGTGTCCTGATTTCTATGAATATTAAACATAAAACTTTTACCTTGTGTAATTTACACAAGGCCCTATATTGTAATTTACACAAGGCCCTATATAACATTTGGCCCTATATAAAACTGAGACAAACTATTAGAAAAAGCTTCACTTGCAAGTCATACTCATAGACTAATAGTTATTATGTTGTCAATAATGTAATGCGTGATGCAGGGGTACCAAACTGTTCAAAAGAATTACTGAAGCCTTCTCAAATACTATGAGATACCATACCCCCTGCCCCCCCCCCAAAAAAAAAAGGAGAAAAGAACACTCCTTAAAACACCCACTTCTCATAATATCAATGGGACAGCCTGCATCATGGAACCTCCCCCCCCCTCCTCCCTTCCCTCCCAGGGTCCCCTGCAGTTTGTTAGTTACTGAATATTTCTTACTAATTTCGAAACTGAAAGCTTTAAAGTAACTAAGTCATGGGAAAAAAGTAAGACCCTAAAATTCAAACTTGCAACAAATTTTGAGCCGTGTTAATTTTTTTTCGAATGTGCGTGAAGAAAAAGAAATATGGAATTAACATCTGTGTAAAAAGGTACCTACTCACTACATAATATGGGAAAAAATAATAAAATTCATGAACAAATGTACATTTACATTATGTTTCTAAAATCTAGGATTCCTCAAATAATGGGCCTGAGCATATGAACAAGACACATATATGTTCATGGGCATAGCACATGAACAAGACATTCATGGAGTGTTATAATGAAGAGTAATAAATGTGAACAGAAAGAAAATCAGCATAACCATAAATATCATACAATAAACAAATTTCATTTTTACAAAGAAAAATAGACATTTTCTAGCACAGTAATCCAGCTGACTCACTTTGAAAATGGTCCTTGCATGCATGCGAATGTCTTTGAGGAAACGAGGATGCATCAGTAGGCGACCACACAAGTCCTTGCAGTAGAAGCCAAAGCCGCACCACAAACCTACCAAGAGAATTCCAATAGTGCCACCAGGGATATCGGACGGTGTGTTGGGAGAGATGATGTCATACGTGATGAACCAGATGTACGACAGAGCACATGTGAGCGCAGAGCCGAAGGTGATAGCATGCAGGATGGTACCAAGGACAGGTTTGGAATTATTGTGAAGTGGAATACCATTGCATTTTGCAACAATGTACCACATCCAGAATGGAAGGTGTCTTGACTGTCGGACATGCAGATCAACTTTTCGATTCTTTGTGGCACTATCAATGAAAGAATGGACGCGGTAATCTTCACGGTCTGTCGCATAGAAGCGAGAAGTCATGGATTCCGACCTGCGGTTCTTCCTGCAAAGAAAATAATAAGCACGTCCTTTAAGACATTCAGATTGGCAAAATAAAGTCTCATTCAAAAAAAAAAAGCAAGCAATTAGCCTCGTTTCTGCATTTTAAGAATGTCTATTATATTTGCTGGGCACCAAATGAAAGAACATAGTTGAGCATTTTACAAATGTTTTAATGTTTTTTCCGACAACAAGCATGTAGTTTAGCAATCCCCCTCCCCCAATATGAGTAAGTTTCAAATGACACGTCCGATTTTGATATCCATATTTCTTACTCTGAGTGCTACTTCTCTGAGTGCTAAATTTACCACCTAAAATTTTGGATTGCATCTACTCTTCACTTTCCCTGACTAATTGTGGTCATGACTTGCAATTCAATCGGAGGAATAGACATATAGACATCAGAAAATGTACTGGACACTGGTGCACAAAAGTGACTACTGTGACACCACCTTAAAAGTAAAAACCTGAGCATGCAATGCTTTGTTTTGTTTTGTACCTAAACTATAGCAACAACACTCTTTCGTTCGAACTTTTGTAATGATTGAAATGAATCTAGATGTACTTACGGGGAGGCTGTCATTGTTAGACGCGATTGTTTTTCATAAGGATCATCTAAGTCGATATAATTTACGAATAATTTGCTTTAAACCATAAAATTTCGAACATACGTAACAAGCTGGCATTTAATTAAGTTCATTTGGGTAAAAACATTATATGTAAATATATATGAATCAGACTACGACTGTACTTCCCAGAAGTAAACAAAAACAAAATACAGAAGAACAGAGTGTTGCCTAATTTTAAAGCAAAATATTTCAGTCACTTCAAAAATCTTCAAACGATTCAAACATGGTAGTAATTCATCACACGGATAATATATAACATTAATTATGTGGGTGTAAGCAAAGAAAAAAGGTTTCGAAAAGTTTTTATAGGAAATAAATACCCAAGAGGACAGGGATTCTATTCACGTGACGTCATTGCGGGTATTTGGCCGGACTTTCCTCGAGCGTTTCTTTCGTGTTTCGTCTCCCTCGTTCTTTGCGGCTTAAAACAAAACCAAGCACACTCTGATGGTGCTGCGAAAAATAATTGGTATTTTGGAAGTTTTCAAGTCATAAATGTTGTAAAGGAGTAATAATCCATTCATTAGGTAACACTCCGTTCGCTCTTCTGTATTTTGATTTTATTTACTTCTGGAAAGTAGAGTCGTAATCTGATTCTTTTTACCCAAGTGAACTTAATTAAATGTAGCTCCAGTTTGTTACGTATGCTCACAAATAAGTTTCATACTGTTAGCTTCAAAATTACAAAAAAAAATATTATGCAATATGCCACCAAGCTTTTGGTGCAACCAGAGAGGCTCAGGAGTTCCACGCCTCTTATTCAAAGAGAAGAAAAGAACGTCTTGTCTCCTCTTGGGAAAGCGAAGCTATTTTAATAAGAAAAAGCAAATATAATGGTGAAAAAAAAGATTTTAATTCTTTCAGAAGGAAATCTTTAAATTAAAAATGTTCAACAGATGCAGGTTATTGATCAGTTCGCTACGTTCCATTCTCTCCTTCTCCTTCTACGCAAAAAAGATAAAATTAATGTTTAATTATTCGCAGGGCCGGATGAACATCCATTTACGCCCCACCTCACATATCCGAATTCTATCAAAATCGCCCCCCCCCCCCCCTCCACAGCCATTACCAGAGGCGTATAGCTTCCAGTGATAGCTGAAGATTTCGTGCTTCCCCCTGTTGGACAAAATGAGGAATGGGTTTCTTTCTTTGTTTTCCTTCGATGGTGTTCAAAAAAGAGGGTTTATGATGGGTGCTCCCCCAGGATTTTTTTTTAATTGAAGCGTTAGAAATGCAATATTAGGCCATCTAAGGCTATTTAACGGGAATAAGTAACGGCATTTAGTACATGGTCAGAAAAATTTCCGTAACTGATGTCCTACATACGTAATTGTATGATATCTTTGATTATGTTTAAGAAAGGAATGAGCTCGGGAACTCTCCCCCAGATAGCATTTTTTGCTTGCAGCAAACTTGCAACAAATTTGCTTTGCAATTCTGCAAACTTGCATCAAATTGGATGAGACAAGTCTGCAAGTCAGATGCAAACGAGATGCAAGCTTATGCAAGCCTTGCTTTCCCCACGAAGTGAACTTGCAGCAAGTTTGTCCTGCAAGTCTTATCAAGTTTGCTGCAAGTTCGTTGCAAACCAGTAGGAAAGTCATTTTTGTGGTATCAAACTTGCTGCAAGTTCAAAGCAAGTGAAGCTTTGCTGTGACAAGTTTGCTTCAAACTGAGCTTTGTCATATCAAATTTGCTACCAGTTCATATCAAATTTGCATAGCATTCTTTTGCTTGCAGCAAACTTGCTTTGCTATTCTGCAAACTTGCATCAAAATGGATGCGACAAGTCTGCAAGTCTGATGCAAGCCTTGTAGTCCCCACGAACTGAACTTGCAGCAAGTTTGTCCTGTAAGTCATATCAAATTGTTGCAGGTTCATTGCAAATTTGCTTAGGTGCATCAAATTCTGCAAACTAATAGAAAAGTTTGTTGTACCAAATTTTCCACAAATTAGTGAATAAGTAGCCATTTTTTTAACAAAAAGTATTGTGAACCCACTGCAAACTAGAACATACTTTTATTGCATTCATTGCAGAAATATTTGTAATCGAACAATCTTTATTGTATTAAAAATTTGAATTTATAATACTACACTCCTTGGAAAAAAATCAGGTCTCAAAATTAGTAGTGTTTCTAGCAAACAATTATTTTAGTTTTAGCAATAACTGTAGAAAAATATTTTACACCTATAAAAATATAATTAAATTAAACAACGAATATTTATGTTATGCATCCAAGAGAAGTTTTTAATAGTTTGCAATAAGTTTACAGTACCTTTGATCTGATTCATGAAAATTTGATACAACAAAACTTTTATGTTTTCAGAAAATTTGCAGAAATTATAACGCAAAGCTAACCCCCCTCCCCCCATAGAAATTAGTTTTTAAAACGAAATTCTTGACGATATTTTACTAATAATGCTGGAGAACGGTGGGAGTCGGGAGAGCCCTCCTGAAATTTATTTGAAATTGAGATCGTACAGCGCAACTTTTAACGATCTATTTTTTTTTTTTTTTTTTTTTGATACAGGGCGATTGGTGACTTCAGCGAGGAAACTTTTCGAAACCGAAAACCAAAACATTGTAGGACATCTTTTTTGACGTCCGGATATAGATGGAGTTTAACCGTTTTTCCCCAGAAAGGTTTTGATATTGAAAAATACGCAATTGGAAATCATCTCTGATGACATTACGAGAAAGAATAGGGTTCGGTAATTCTCTTTGGTACTTGTTTCGAAATTGGAGTCGAAAAACAAAATTTTGGACGATTTTAGAAATGTTGGAGAAGGGCTGCAATTGGGGGCGCTCTCAGGAAAGAATTTAAAAATTGAGGTCCTAAAACAAAATCTTAGACGATTATTAATAAAGTAGGAGGAAAGCTGAAGAGTCACTCTCCAGAAAAGTTTTCGAATTTAAGGTCTTAAAAACAAAATTTTAGACTATCTGATACAATTTGAAGGTGGGGCGTTTTAGAGATCTCTCTCCCCGCCCCCAAATAGAATTGAAAACTTTAAATATGCATTTATAGGACTAATAGGACTTATAATGCTGGATGACTGCATAGGATTTGGAGAATCTCCTCCGGAAAATGTTTGAAATTTTAGAAAATCTTAAAAACGTTGGAAACGGAACAAGAGGGGGGGGGGGGTCTAGAGCGCTTCCGTAGAAATGTTTAGAGTTGAGGTCCTATAAACGAAATTGTTTCTTTTTTTCGATGGTGTTACTAAGAGAATTAGTGGTTAGGACTAGGGATTGCAACACCGGTCCAAAAATTCAATACCGGTATTCGGTATTTTTAAAACGTGATACCGGAACACCGGTATTAATACCGGTATTTTAAATTTCTCAAAAAAAGTTTGAAAGCATATTGTTGCGTTGCCACATTTCATCATTTTGTACAAAAATTGTATTATTTATGAAAACGGATTGTAAACAAATATAAAATGAAATACTAAAAATCAATATTAGTAAAAAACATAATGCATCCATTGAATTGTCTGTAATCCAAGAACCTATTTTAGTAGTCAACTTTAATACAGTTGAAAATACTCTTCGTGAATTCAGGCAGGTCGGTGGTACTGTTAACAAGACTCGATACACCTCCTCTAAAAGTCTAGAAGTTCTCCATCTTCAAATAATTCGCCAGTCTCTTGCGTGTTATTTTTGAGATAAATCCTTGTGTCTTGTGTGTGTGTGTGTGTTTCTTTTGTATTGGGTGTTATGGCTAGTTGTAATTTATTTCCGAGAGTAGATACTTTTCTAATATTGACATCATTTTCTCTTTGAGCGGGAGAGGTTTGTGTTTGCTTTTAATGAGCCCTTTGGCTTGAAATTTACGATAAACTTGACTAAATTCAATCTTATTAATTTCTCTTCTTTGCTTTCGCTTTCTTTTCGAAATTCTTTACAATTACAATTATGTAACAAATATGAAAATATGTTTCATTTGATTATGCTTTGCCTCTATGCAAATTTTAAAGACACTACATAATTTCAAAATATTTACCTTGCCTAATATAAAGCTAAATAGCGAGACAGGACAACAAACCAATATTGGTGACAACAATTTACCATTTGTTATGCTAACAAGAAAAAGTTTTTGTCAAAATTTAGTACAGTTCAGACAAATAACTAAAGAAGAAATCATAACATTTTTCGGCAATTGGTGGTTGGAATAAATTGTTCATAGAACAAATGCATTCGAAATTACACTCGAAATCAACTTTCACAAAAGGGAAAGTGAGTGATCATGGAAAGGGGAAAATAAAAACATGTTGCATGTATGATAGTTAGCATGGATTATAGATCTTAAGGAGCTGGCACTGCCTATAAAAAATAGTTAAAAAATGATGACTTACCCGCAGAGCGTAGTTGGAAGGCTGGAAAGGTAATGAATAATGAATTGGATACATTAATAATAGGAAACATGAATTGGTTTAATGGATTTTGTTTATTACTTGATGGAATTAAAGAATGAGTTGGAGCGTTTACATAAGCGTCCGAAGAGGCGGACGATCCTATCCAGTCTCCCCGTTATTCCGAGGAGACAGAAGTTTGTTTCTTTTAGTCGGGGGGAGGTGGTGCCCTCTTCCGTGGGTGGGACAGAACTGAACATCCTCCGCCCCCGAAAGTCAGGAGTCATGGTCCAATTGCTTCAATTTGCGTAAGAAGAGTTGATAGATCTTCGAAGTTTAAAAGAACTGACTTGCATGATTTGTAAAGATGTTGCTTTGTTAATTTGATCGATGCTTCCCAAAGTCCCCCGAAGTTTGGGAAATAGGGTAGAATAAAATGCCATTTGATGAATTTTTGGCTGCAAAATGTACTGACGGGTTCGGACTTGCAAAGATTGAATAAGGATTTTAGATATTTTGCAGAACCTTTAATTGGTGCCATTGTCGGAGTGAATGTCGGATGGAATTCCCCGTCTTGCAAAAAAACGACGAAGGGAAGCAATTAGAGCGTCAGTAGTTAAGTCTGACACGAGTTCAATATGAACGGCCTTTGTTGCCATGCAGACTATTAGGCAGATGTAAGACTTGATCTTGATTTTGGAGCGCTTCAAGCCTTCAAGTTAGGTTTTGTGAGGATGGGGCCAGCAGAATCGATTCCGACTTGTTGAAATGCTTGAGAAGGTGTTATTCTCGAAAGTGGCAAGTCCCCCATTATTTGTCGATTCGCCTTGGATTTGAATTTGAAGCAAGTCAGGCATTTTCTTGTTTCCTCTCTCACTACGGATCTTCCATCAGGTATCCAAAATTTCTGGCGGAGTATTGCCAGAAGCAATTGTGGGCCTGCATGCAAATATGTAAGATGGTAATGCCGAACTATAAGTTTTGTAATTACGTGGCTCTTTGGCAGCAGCATCGGATGTTTTTGATCGTAGGAGAGAGTCTGACTCTTGGACAGTCGGCCACCAACTCGCAAGATACCTCCTTGATCTAAGAACGCATTTAAAGAATTTAGTTTACTTGAGCGTGGGATTACTTTGTTACATTTTAAAGAGCTTATTTCATTGTGGAAAACACTTCCTTGAACAGTTCGTATTACAGTAAGAGTAGCGTGATGTAGTTCATCAGCAGATAGGAAACCTAAATGCTTTGAATTTGGATGTTTCAGGTTGAAAATAAATCGTTGAATCCATGCTGTTACTCGTATGAGTTTAGTGTATGAGGAATAATGGAGCATAAAATCAGGAATTTGTTGAACTTCAGCATGTGCGGTTATAGAGTTTTCGGGATCACATGGTTCATGGATTACAGGTTGTTCTTTGTTCTCTGGTGAGGATGATTCTTCAGATAGCCAAGAGGGACCTGACCACCAAAGTTCATGATTTTGTAATTTTCTCGGTAATATACCACGTGAGGCACAGTCCGCAGGATTGTCTTCACTACATACATGCTTCCATGTAACGTCATCAGCTAGGTTTTGAATTGTCGCAATTCTATTTTTGACGAAACTATCAAGTTTTGCACTAGGATTTTTAAACCAGCTTAGAACAATTTCAGAGTCGGTATATAAGAATCTTTTTGAAATTGAGATATTCAAAGCTGAACAAACCGCCCGATAAAGGTTGGACAGTAGGACGGCAGCGCAAAGTTAAAATCGTGGTATAGTCACTGGTTTCACAGGAGCAACTTTAGCTTTTGAAGTAATTAGGTTGGTCTTTATTTCTCCTGTTGGTCTAATCACTTTGGTATAGATCACTGCAGAATATGCCTTTCCAGAGGCATCACAGAATCCATGCATCTCAATAATTAAGTGTGAAGAGCTATAACAACTGATATATCTGGGAATCGTTATGTCATTTAAAATGTGACACTCTTCCCTGAATTTGTTCCAAACATTTAGCACATTGACTGGAATGGGATCGTCCCAAGAAAGTTTATCCTTCCAAAGTTGCTGGAGAAGAATTTTTAAAAGAATAGTGGAGGGGGATAAAAACCCTAAGGGGTCGAAAATATGTGCTATAGCCGAAAGTAGCTGACGTTTAGAAATAACCTCTAGATTTAAATTTACATTAATTTTAAAAGAATCAATTTTAGTTGTCCAAATGATTCCAAGAATTTTTAGAGAGTCATCGTGAATCATCACAGAATGAGAATTAGATTTTACATTATCGGGAAGATCATTAAGAATTTCAGGATAATTTGATGACCACTTTCTCAAAGTAAATCCACCACTCTGCATTAGGTTATTAATTTCAGAAATTATAGCCGAAGCTTCATTCTTAGAATTGGCTCCTGTCAATAAATCGTCAACATAGAAATCATTTAAAGTGATTTCAGAGGCTAATGGGTAATTCAGTTTTTCGTCATGCGCCAATTGTTTCAGTGTCCGAATTGCCAAAAAGCTGGCACTTGCGGTGCCATAGGTAACAGTTTTGAGTCTATAATCTTCTATAGGGTCATCAGGAGAAAATCTCCATAAAATGCGCTGATAATCTGAGTGTTCCTCTGACATATTGATTTGGCGAAGCATTTTCTCAATGTCTGCAGAGAATGCGATTTTATGAGTTCGAAACTTAATTAAATGGCTAAATAAATCAGTTTGTAATTTCGGACCAATTAATAATTCATCATTTAACGAATTTCCAAGAGAAGATTTTTCAGAAGCGTCAAAAACAACGCGCAGTTTAGTTGAGATGCTGTTTTCTTTAAAAACCCCATGATGAGGTAAATAAAAACAATTTTCAAAAGTTAATGAGTCGGAAGGAATTTTCTCCATGTGATTTAATTCTAAATATTCCTTCATAAACGAAACGTATTGATTTTTAAACGATTCATTCTTATTCAACTTTTTCTCTAAGCATTCAAAACGTTTTAAAGCCTGTGAGCGAGTGTCACCAAATGACGGATTAGATTTAAATGGTAGGTTTACTGAATATCTACCAGAAGAATTCCTAATTACTGTAGATTTATAAGTTTCTTCACAAATTTGATCTTCATTCGAAAGTAAATGATCATTTGGAATCGATTCAAGCTCACAAAATTTTTGAAATAATTTTCTCTCATCAAGCAATAAAAAACATTGTCTGTCCTTTCAATTTGAGTGGAAACTCTACCTGTTAACAAAAACCCCAATTTTGAATTTATAGCTGAAGGCTCTCCCTTTGAACCCATATAATGACTCCATCTAGAATTAATTCCGCAAACAAGTCAGCTCCTATAAGAATTTCAACAGGCGCAGGTTTAAAAAATAACGGATCTGCCAAAGTAAGCCCTGAAATATGAGGCCAGTTAGCTACCGGAATTTCAAAATTAGGCAAATTTGACGTAACTTTATTTACTACTAATGCCTTAGTTGTAAAGATTTCTCCTGGAACATACGGAGTAAATGTTAACTCCGTTTCAAAGAGCGGAGTTTCCGCTTTCACGCCATTGATTCCGCTAATGCAATGCAGCGATTTTGTCAAAGTCAGCCCTAGGCGATCACTGCACTCTCTAGAAATGAGAGAATTTTGACTACCTCCGTCCACCAAGACTCTGCAATCGACATAGGCTCCTGTTCTATTTTTAGCCTTCACAACAGCGGTGGACAAGAGTGTATATGTAGAAGAAGCTGTCCCCCGCAAGGCTAAACTCCCTTCTGGGTTTAGGGTACCTAGAGTCCCTATATGAAAACGTAGTTTTCAGAGTTGCGACAACGCGGCATCATTTTCCTATTGGTCGAAGACCGCCTGAGGCAGTGTTTCTTCTTCTCCCGTAGGATTAACATGGAGCGTATGACAGTGCTGTGGAAAAACCCAGAATCTGGAAAATTAAAGGTGAGTCCAAGATTTTAATGCTCATATTACTGTTCTACAATGTTCAAATTATACGTATGTAGCTTAACTTGAGTGAGTCCATTCCTATTTCTTTACCTAATGCGTAATTATATCAAGAACATGTGTTCTGGTGTGCTGAAATTCCCTTCTGACACTTTATTTCGGTCTTTTATAGTTAGTTTTCCTGTTAAATCGATTATTCCAATCACAACGTTATTGAAAAACAACACTTTAAGACAAGGCAAAAGTTTAAATTGTGTAAATTAAATTTTTTTAACGATTGATCTCTGTATTCGGTTTGGCGCGATCAATTTCGTGCTTGGCGACGAGTGGAAGTAAACAAAACACACACTTGTGAACTTGTGATGTACGTGAGGATGTCTTAACATGTGATTTGTATTATAAATGCTGTATGTTGCAGAAATTTTTTTTTTAAATAAATGTGACTTGATATTAAAACCCATTTTAACTTATGTTTCAATGTTAGGGCTTTTATTTTTGCAGATCATTGACAAAAAATGACTTATGTATCGTTTTTAATATTCCTTCAAGCTATAAAACTCCAAGTTAAATCTTCTCTTTATGCAACGTAAGTATTTACAGTGTCAAAATTTTGTTTTTTGAAAGGAGATGCAGAGGAAATAAAATGCTTATAAATTATAGAACTTTCAGCTTGCTGGCAGTATCTTGTAATAACATTTAGATTTAAGGAAAAACGATTTGTTATCATTTTCTGCCAAATATTTATTAGTTAAAAATTGTAAAAAAAAATGTCAATTCAATTATGAAATTAATGTCACCACATGAATTTGCCAAAGCGTTTGAGGTGGATATGAAGTAGAACACTTGCTTGACACACGGCAGTTTTTATCGATTTTTTAGGTTGAGCGAGCCAATTTAAAATGTACTTTTTTATTAAAAATTTAATGAATTGTAGGCAGTTTTGGTTATTTTGGTAATTTACTCATTTTTATTCAACAAGCATGTCACTCTCTGTGTGTTCCATCATAAACAGAAAACTGAGATGTTCTAAGTTCGTTTCAAGTAGTGTGTTGGTACTTTTTATTATGCTTTAATTAGGGCTACTAATTTTTAGGTTGCCTTGTTATTTCCTTTACATGCTACTCTTTCTTTATCACCTGAAGAATAAAGTGCATGCTATCACCCCGCTTCAGGTTAGTAAAAATTTCTATTTTTATTGAGAAAATGATTTTTAAATGATTATGGCCATGATTGATACATAATTAAGTTTTAACAAGGGTTGAATTACCTTTAAGATCAGGACCATTATCATGGGCTTTTGAGATTGTAAAAGTCCTCCCAGCCACAGCTCTTGTTTGTCAGAAATTAGGTACATTAAAGTTTTGCATGTTGAAATATCAATACTTTTATGATAAAATGCTGAATCAAAGATTTTTTAAGTGAAACTTTTTATGCAAGGGCTTTGAAGTTATGATCCAATCTTTTTGTGTGACGAAAAGTGGTGGGGATAAGCAATGTCGGTTAGAAGGAAAGCAGTGGCTTGCTTGCCTTCAGGTATTGGAGAAAAGTGAGACATTACATTCTTCTCGCTTCCTTTCTCATTTTGTATGGTTGCATGTACTGCGTTCAGGCAGCACAGAGATCAATATGTACATTTGTCGTAAACAGATCATTTCTCTTCTTAAGAAGGAAAAAGATGATCATTATCAGTGGACACATGTATATAATTTTACGTAAAAATATGAATAAGAAACACAATCTGTTCAAAAGTGTTTGATGAATAGTTAAAATGTTTCACGTCTATCGTGTGTCATTATGACACAAAATGTTTCTTGGAATCAAACTTTAGAAGAATTCTACTCTTCTAGATCAGCAGAAAAATAAAGTACATGAAGCTCTCACCCCACATCAAGTTCGTAAAAATTTCGATATTTGGTGGGAAAATGATTTTTAAATAATCCTATCTCGATTAATGTGCAGTTAAATTTTAATTAGTGTATAATTGCATTTTAAAATAAAGACACATCGTGGGGTTTTGAGATTATCTGTAAAGATCAGGGTCCGAAAATATCCGATATTTTGATATACAGTTGAGTCCCGACTTACGCGAGGGATGCGTTCCAAGACCCCTCGCCAGGGTTGGGTTTTGGATTGTCCAAAACTGGTTTAGGACAGAACAGGTGGTTTTTACCGTCTAAAACTGTCTTAAACTGTCCAAATCTAAAGGGGTGTAATATAATCAATTTGTTTTGATGCAATATTCGTAATACATAGATATTAATGAAGTTTAATTAATGAGTATTCAATTATATTTTTCTAGAAAGGTTCATTTAAAAAATATTTTACTTAAAGAAATGGCAGTAACTAGTACATAAAAACTTCCTTATGTAACAGTTAGTAGAGTTATGAAAAGAAATACACAACACTACCAAGACAACTAATTTCAGTTCCATTTATTTATAACTCAAAGGAATGCTATTAAATGTGCAATAAATATTGAGGTGAAAAAAAAAAGTTTAATTTTTTTTAATCGTTTTTGCAAATAATTTTTATGTAATGTTTTTAAAATAATCACTTTTTTAATCATAGATTAAAGAACAAGAAATTGATGATTAAACACTTAATTATAAAATTCTTGTGCTATTCTTTTTTTAGTTCATATTTTTAATATAATACATTCTGTAACTACAGAAATTTGTAATTTATTGCATTTAAGTCAATTATTGAACTATATTTTGAACACTTTCTTTTGCACATATGCATAAATGTGGAAAAATTTGGTTAATGAAGAAAAAAACTCCTGCATACAAATTGAAATTTTTATTGAAGAATTTAATTTCTACATAACTAGATTAAAATCAGCTGCATAAATAAGTTAAATATTTATATTTGAATATCCACATTGAATAAATGTATTAAATATTCCAAAAAATAGTTTTGACACATTTTGTTCTGTTTTTGATATTTTCTCACAAAATATAGTTTCTCAAAAAATAGTTTTGGACACTTTCGGACACAAGGGTTTTGAACAGGATGGTTAAAACCTTGCCAATCCTGCTTTCATTTGCACACATGCATAAACATAGGGAAATTTGGTTACTATTATCAAAAAAATAATAAATAAAAAATAACATGGACTCATGCATACAAATTGTAATCAAGAATTCAACTTCTATGTAACTAGATTAAAATCAGCTGCACAAATAAGTTGAATGTTCTTATTGAATAAATGTTCAATCTAAAGCATTACTTTAATACATTTTATTCTGTTTTTAATGTTTTTTCACAAAATACAATTTTTCTAAAAACATAGTTTTGGGCACTTTTAGACAATTTTGGACACAAGGGTTTTAGACAAGACGGTAAAAACCAGGGTTTTTACCGTGGTTTTTACCGTAGTGTCCAAAACCTTGCCAACCCTGCCCCTCGCATAAGTCGAAATTTCGCGTTGTGGAAAATATGTATGTGTAAAAACTTTTATAAACATAACCAATCATTTTAGACACGTGTAAACACAACCTTAAACAGTTAAAAACCTTTTCTTAACCATACCTTACTGTTTCTTACATAAAGAACTAAATTTTTATTTGTATTTAAAAAAAAAGCCGTTTTATTCAACATAAAATACTGCTATGATGCACAAAAACAATGATCAATGGGAAAGAAAGACATAAAATAAACCAGTACTGTACGTATGGCATGTAGTAAGGAGAACAAATGCCCTATAGTTGTACCGTACAGTTGATTCAGTAATGATATTTGTAACTTAAAAAAAAGTGAAAATGATAATTTATGCTGCAATTATTCTAATATATTTTTAAATACAGTTGCTTCATTGGTTCTTTTATAAAGTTTCCATCTATGGCATTACCCCTCTTCCTGGTTTCTTTAATGTACAATGAAAAACAGCTTCCATTTTCATAATTTTTGCATTTTTCTTGGATACTATTACTCGGTGAACTTTTATGGATTTCCTTTTCTTGACCTTTAATTGTACGTTGTACGTAATTGTTGCAGGCGAGGAATTCGCGCTAGCTCAAAAATTCTTTACTGTTGAAAAAATCGTGTTATAGCCATTTCGCGTAAGTCGGATCGCTTTGTAGCGGGAGTCGACTGTATATCGGATATTTTGATATTCATCCGATGTTTTCAACCAATGCAAAATAAAGTGTTTAGTAACTGCTTCCTTAAATCAAAGTTATTTATTTTCTTATATTATTATTATAGTGCATCCACTTTAAAAGTAATTTTTCTTTCATTATTTATATTCATTTATTACATGTTCATTATTTTGCCTCACCCACTCAAAAAGTAATTCAATTGCATCCGAGTTCATTTCAACCACTCATAAAAATAAATATATAAATAAATAAATATTCAATTTATCAGAGCTTATCTTAATTTGTTGAAGTCTTTAGAAAATCAATACTTTTGTCAGGAAATAGAACATTGAAATAAAGGGGAATTCAAATGCTCTAAAACAGTGGTGGCTTTCAAAACTGATTCATGTGGCCAGCTGAAATATCAGGTATAGATAAATGAATTTACTAAAAAATGTGGCTTTATTTTAAAGAATTTAAATTCAAGCATCAGTATATTGCATTCTCTATATTTTTACTTCACTTAAATTTATATATTAAAAACAAACAAAAACAGTTTATAATAAATTTCTTTAGTATGCACTCACATTTTTTCAATCACAATCACAAGTAAGCGCTTTGATGAGGTAGTGGCATTCACGTAATAGTTTAAGACAGGAGTTCATTTTTTTTCCCCGCAATCTTGACTAAAACCATTAAAAAAATTAATTCATAGTTTTCTGAAAAGTACTCAGGACTGCTGAAATAACACTTTCTGGAATAAAATTTGTTCAATATAACCTTACCATGTGATTTCATTATAGGATTTGTAGGACCATAGGAGCTATTTGTTGATCAAAAAATAAAATAAAAAATATTAATATTATTCAAATAATTGGAACCCGTACAACATGTCCCTTTGTCCAACGTGCCCCAACTCCCTCTACAATTTTGTTGTGAATATTCCTAAGTGAGGTGCAGAAAAAACAAGCAAGTTTTCTCACGTTTCCTAAAAAATTTAGAATCACGAACGTTCATTACTTATTTTAGTCATCATAAACTGATGATTTCTCTTCTTAATGGCAAAGATGATGCACAGTAACAAATATGTACATAATTTTACATACATAATTAAATGAAAAACAATCTATGCTAGTCAAAAGAGACTGATAAATTATGTAAAATATTCCCCTGTAATATGTGTTTTACTTTTTCAAGTGTTTTTAAAACACACCCTGTTATTTGAAATTAAATTTTACAACACACTTAATGCAAAGTAGTTGAAATACAGCTCTATTTCAATTAAAGTGTGTTTATTTATTTTCCAGTTATAATTTTATGAACTAGTTTAAAAAAACATTCCTGCCAATTTGTGTTCAGCTGTATTGATGATTTAGCACATTTGAAGAGTTTTACTTCTGCTTTTAAATTTATTTGCCCTTAATGTTTTTTTTTTAGTTTCTTCCAGATATTCTGCAACTTGAAGAAAGCTCAACTACTAGCTGAACTATAGCCCTGATGCAGATGTTCTAGAAAACTCATGATAGTATTGTAATGTTCGCTTAAATAATTGTATAATAGAATGATCTCCGATATTTAGTTTACAAGAATGTCCAGAAATCATTTTCCAAGTTTTCTTAGCATGACAGCTTTATCAAAGCTAATGAAGTTGTTTAAAAATAATAATAAACTTCCATATATAATATGCCATTCATGTTTGTTATGCTTCTTTTTATGCTGATGACTTCAGGAAATTTGTTGCTAAAATGGTCTTTGGACTTTCAGCAATGACATGCAAACCAACAAAAATTCTGTGTTTAAATGCTAAATAGTGTAATTAAATGAAATTTTGATCTTCTTCATACAAACAGTGCTGTATTTCTGATTTGTCACGCTTATTATCATATTTATTATCATTCATTTGTATAATAATATTGAAATGTAAAGAGGTAAAACAAACAGTAATTTTGCAACAGAAATTGAGAAATAGCTGGAATTCTGTTTTAAGTCTCTAAATTTAGAGTTTTGAATTTGTTTTGTAAAACAAATGCGTTAAGGTTTATGCTTGTTTGTCATGTAAAAATATTGTTTTCAATTTAGATTTTTAATAAATTTTTCGGTATTCAATACAAGGCTAAAAAATTCAGGTATACATAAAATTATGAAAGATACATTTAGGTTTGTTTATTTAAGCATTAAATGAACAGTTCATTGATGCTTATTCTCTTTGTGTAGTTATCCAGAAATCCCCCCCCCCTCTCAAGAAGAGATTTTTCTCCCCACTTAAACTACAGGACAGGATTTGAATAACTGCAAATAACTCCAATTTTGGAAAGGATAGGTAGCAACTGTTATCTTAGTCCACTTCCGACTGTCAATGCACCTTCTCTGTTTCTGACTAAATTCTGGAAGCATTTTTCAGCATGTTGGAATATAGGTCATATTCATCCATCCATGATACAGGGTAATGAATGGAATTGCAATCTATATGAAAAAATCTGAACAAAAATTCAATTTATTTCAATCAAGGTTTTTTTTTTTTTCACAAACATTCACTTCACAAATAGTATAAAAGAAAATAAATTACAAGCATCAGTATATTTTGCCCTGTCTAATCGAAACTCCCTAATTGAGTAGATGGGAGTAAAGCCTATAACAAAATTTATTTTCTTTATTTTTCTATGCTTATAAACGACTGAAATTTTTGATTAAACTTGTGTTTTGTCCATAGTTATTAGTTTTAGGAAATGATACTTTGGAGTAAAGAATTTTTAAAAATTTGATAATAATAACCACATTTTGAACATGTGAATATGTTAAAGTTACGTTGCATTTCAGAAAACACAAAGATTAATCTTTGCTTATTTTGTTATTTAAGCAGTTATTGACAATAATAGTTTGCCCCAAAATCTATAAAAACTACAAATTTTGTTTTGGTACCCTGAATTTGATTTTAATTGCCTCATTGAGAAAAATGTCTTTGTTTTCTCTTTTTCTATGTGTGTGTAAAATGTCAGAAATTCTATGTTTGAAATCAAGTTTACAGATGTAACAACACCAAAAAATAAATTGAGCATTAGAGACTTTTGTTGTAATCTTTATGTGGTAATGACCTGAACTGTTAGTATGGAATGAATGTGTTTTCTTCATGCTAAGTTGTATTTAAAATCTCTGTCAAAATTAAATGTAAACATTGCTTTTCAACAAACATTGAAAATAAGTACAAGTCCTCTACTGGTGCTGGGAATGATTTTTTTCTTTGTTTCACTAAGAAACTGTCTACTTTCTTTTCTTTATAATATTGTTTTGATTTGAAAATATTGTTCAAAATGTAAGTAATAGATGCATGATGTGATGCAGAGAAATAAATAAATAACAATAGATACATTTGTTTCTTATTCATATGAGTTGAAAATAAGTCATGTTTCAAATTACACCCACTCAACTCCTCAATTTATTTCTGAATATTTCTATCTACATCAAATTAAAATAATAATTTTCAACTTTATTCAAATTAATATTTTAACCAAGAGTGCCTACTGAACCACTAAAATATTTAGAGGTTCTTGGTATTCTTTCTTTCTTTTTTTTTGGGGGGGGGGGGAGGAAGCTGTTACCTCGTTTTGACCATCTACCTATTTCTAGTATTGAACTTTCAAATTTTCCTTTGCATATTTTTCGTTCAAATTTTTAATTTAATGTTTAACTTAATCACATTTAAATCAGAAAATTGTACAGCGTAAACTTAAACATGCAATTTTAATTAGCATTTTTTTTTTAATAGCAAACCATTTTAATTAGTGATATTGCTTTTTAGATGGTTACAGGAAATATTTTTAGATTTAAAACTCTTTACAACGTTTGCCTTTCCGAAACAAAAACAAGCAATTTCTTATGTGCATTATCTGTCGTTCATTTATTTATTTTCATTTTCTTACCTTTTTTTATCTCTTTATTTATTTTGAATCAATTAAATTCTAACACATGGAGGTGAGAATTCACATGCTGCGAACCAAAAAAAAAAATAATAAAGAAAAATTATTAAAAAAATAAAAAAAACTGTCGGCAGATTTAAATGGATATATTTTTGCTGAAATTAAAAAATAATAAATTATTCCTTTGTTTTAACTGTAAAAGGCATGTGACAGCAAAGTTGCACTTTTTGAAGATTAGCCCATTAGTGACTGAAGTTTTTAATTAAACTAATGTTTTCTTTTTCGAATGAAAATGCTGAAAATTTTGTGTTTTAAATAAAGTTTATAGATACAATAACTCCAAAAAGTAAATTGAACAACAGAGATCTATGTTGTTTACAACAACAACAAGATTACAACAATAAGATCATGCTATTGATTTGAAAACTTGCATGAAATAAATGAGTTTTCCTCATGCTAAATTGTTTTCAATTTTTAGTCTATGCTTTGTCATAAAAATTCAAAATAAAAGTACAAGTCCTTTTTTGGTGCTCTGAATTGTTTTAATTTTGTTTCATTAAAAAAATGTCTACTATCTAACTACCTTTCATTCTAGTATTGTTTTGTTATAAAAATGTTGTTGAAAATTTTAAAAAATAGATAGTGTACTTTCAAGAAATAAATATAAAATAATGGAGACATCTGTTTCTTATGCATATAAGAATGTTGAAAAAATATGTCAAAATACACCCACCCCCCTCCTTAACTTCTCAATTTATTTCTGAATATTTCTATCTGCATCTAGTTTCAAATAAAAATGACCTCTGATTAATATAATTTCAGTTTTCAACTTTATACAAATTAATCTATTAACTAGGTGTGCCCACTAAACCATTAAAATATTCAGAGGTTCTTAATCTCTTTTTTTTTTTTTTTTTTTGGAGTGGGTTGGGACGAGATAGGATCCCCGCAGTGTGGGGTGCCCCACGTCTTAAGGGGTCCAACGGCCTATGAAATTAAAGAAAAAAATTGAAAAAACCTAGCACTAAGACTTATTTAACGTTACAAATATACACTGATGGCCTCTGGGGAGAGGCTGTACAGATTTTGTTGCAGGGAGGCCTAAAATGTATAGATCCTGGCCTGGATAGGATACCTTGTTTTAAGCTTCTACATATTTCTTTTATTACTCTTTCAAACTTTCCTTTGCATATACATGGGTGCCACACCCCTAACAACCCCCCCCCCCCCCCCGTAGGTGGGCATCCTAGGCATGTATTTCCTTTCGGAATTTTTAAGCTAATGCTAAACTTTGTTCCATTTAAATCAAAAAAGTGTATATTTTTCCTTTTATAGAAAAAAAATAAGTAATGCTTTTGATATCAATACAAGAAATATTTCTATGTTCAAAAATCTTTATAAAGCTTAATTTAATGTAACAAAAACAAGCAATTTTTTATGTTCGTTATTTGTTGCTTATTTATTTTCATTTTCTTAATCAGTCTTTATTCTTTCATTTATTTTGAATCAATTAAAATTATAATATAATTTTCGTTGTCTCGGAATCTTTTCATTAATTTAAAATTGATCGTATTAAAGAGAATAAGGTTTAAGAAAAAAAAATCTGCTCTTAATTCTGCTAACACACGGCCATTTTGTCTTTTTTTAATGTTTGAATCAAAATCGAGCGTTTCTCTTATTAAACAGCATGCATTTTCGAATACGCGTGCTTACATCCTTCAGGTATGCCTTCAGAACCCGTTTCAGCCACTCTTTCCGCTCCCGTTTGCGACTATTTTTTTAAATGAAACTCGAAAGCGAACAAGAAGCCAATCTTGCAGCTCGGAGGCAACCCTATTTTCCCCCTGCAACCGGTTACGCTTTCCGAGCGTAGCTGTTGTCGCAACTCTGAAAACTACGTTTTCATATAGGGACTCTAAGGGTACCCGCTAAAGCGGAGGTTGAAGGTCGTTCTGAATTTCCCTCTGCACTGGCGTGAGCAGTTGCGGAAGTGACTTGAAATGAATGCAAAACACTGTGGTGTTTTAATTTGCAGACCTTGCACCTAGCAGATAGAAAACAAGACTCCTTTGAGTGGTTTGGACGTAAACAATTTAAACATAGTTTATTTGATTTTACAAATTCCCATCTGGAATTTATCGACAATTTTGTAAATTGAGGACACTGAAACAATTTATGTCCTTGCTTGCAAAACACACATTCAATTATTTCTTCTTTCGAAATAGCATTATTAATAACTGCTTTCTTGGCCGTGGGTTTATTCTCGCTTTTAGAATAATTATCAGTTTTTGAATTGTCTTTTAAAGCATGCAAACTTCTCGCTTGCCTTTCTAAGAATTTTACAAATAAGTCATAAGTTGGGAGAGTTTTATCATCTAGAGATAACTGCCAATTTTGGCGTAATGAATCATCGAATCAAAATAATGTCGACGAATGAGTTGATTTCGAAACCAAGAGTTTTCAAATTTCTAATAGATTCATTGCATACATCTAATATTTCGTGCAATGATTTTGCAGTCACGACTTTGACTTTCTTTATATCAAAAACCTTTGAAATTAGACTGAATGCTAATTCACGTTTATTATCATATCTGTTTGTAAGTGTTTCCCAAGCTTGGGAGAAATTAGCATCAGAAATACTGAATCCCTTGATCAGCCTAGAAGCTTCACCTCTAACAGAAGCATGTAAATATTGCAATTTATGAATTTTGGATAACTCAAAATTATTAATAATAGATGTCGTAAATATTTCTTTAAACGACAACCGTTCTTGAATGTTCCCATAAAATAATGGAAGGTCAAATTTCGGTAAATTGATGTTTATTTGAGACTTGATTTCTTTAGGCTTCTCATGAGATTCATTGATTTTAGAAATTTGACGATTTATTGCTGAGCGAATAGTCAGAATTATATCTTTATGCTCTGCATAATCATCATAGAGTTCAGTGTCTGAGTCTGCTTCAAAAAGAGCACTAAAACAATCATTTAACTCAATGTCAAGATTAAGAATTTCATCTTTAAGAACCATCTAATAGACATAATTCATCTAGCTCTTCTTTTATTTTAGTCTGAAATCTAGCAATTTCAAAAATGATTAAATTAAATTTATTTTCCGTTGGTTTTGCCTTGGGTGGCATTTTAGAAAATGAAAACTTTCGATACAGACTCAGAAAAATGAATTAAAAAGGCAGGCTCAGGGTATCGACGGACCAAAAAAAATATGTATGATAGTTAGCATGGATTATAGATCTTAAGGAGCTGGCACTGCCTATAAAAAATAGTTAAAAAATGATGACTTACCCGCAGAGCGTAGTTGGAAGGCTGGAAAGGTAATGAATAATGAATTGGATACATTAATAATAGGAAACATGAATTAGTTTAATGGATTTTGTTTATTACTTGATGGAATTTAAGAATGAGTTGGAGCGTTTACATAAGCGTCCGAAGAGGCGGGCGGACGATCCTATCCAGTCTCCCCGTTATTCCGAGGAGACAGAAATTTGTTTCTTTTAGTCGGGGGGAGGTGGTGCCCTCTTCCGTGGGTGGGACAGAACTGAACAGTGCACATAAATGCACGAAAATTCGACTCACCATCATTGATGAAAATAGCAATTTCGTACTCTTTTCGCTACTTTTGCTTAAATGCTATTAGCTCGCTATTTTGAAGCTAAATTTGTACATTAATAGACTGATTTTAATTCTGTATCGTGGAAAAAAGAAATGTACATCTTTACTTATAATAAAGCTGAAAGTCTCTCTGTCCGGAGGATGTCTGGATGTCTGTAGGTTGTCTTCAGGATGTCTGTGACGCGCATAGCGCCTAGACCGTTCGGCCGATTTTCATGAAATTTGGAACAAAGTTAGTTTGTAGCATGGGGGTGTGCACCTCGAAGCAATTTTTTGAAAATTCGATTTTGTTCTTTTTCTATTCCAATTTTAAGCCCATTTTTCACAGAAATTTAATAAAATGGGAAAGAAATTGTTCTGAAAATTATCTTTCCTTTCTTTACTTCTTTATCTTTCTTCTTTTCTTTTCCTTTTAAATAACAAACCTGAAAGTCTCTCTGTATGGATGTTTGGATCTCTGTGACGCGCTTAGCGCCTAGGCCGTTCAGCCGATTTTCATGAAATTTGACACACAATTAGTTTGTAGCACGGGGGTGTGCATCTCGAAGCGATTTTTTGAAAATTCAATGTGATTCTTTTCCTATTCCAATTTTAAGAACAAAAATATCATAAGATGGACGAGTAAATTACGAAATTATCATAACGTGGAACCTTAACATGGACACAAGCCAATTGGCGAGATACGAAATTATCATGACGTGGAACCGTAACATGGGTACAAGCCAATTGGCGAGAAAATTCACCATACATTATTTGTAAATATACAGGCGAACCAAAAGACCTTTTAATTTTCTATTACGGGCAAAGCTGTGCGGGTACCACTAGTTTAAAATATAAGTAGATATTGAATAAGTTAAATTGAAAATTCTTTAATTAAAAATATTTATTATTTTCAGCTAATACCGAAAATATTTACTCTATACTTACGGTATATACTTACGGTATTTTACCTCAGCAAATACCGGGATTACGAAATTGCAAAATGTCTCAAAATACCGGTACTTGGTATACCTACATTACACAATCACTAGTTAGGACCCCCTCCCTCTCCCAGAAATTTTGGATATTTAAGTCCTAGATGCGCAGTTGTCTTTGTTGACGTTGTGAGACCGGATGTGGTTCGTTGAATCTCACTCGGGAACTCTTTGAAATTGATGTTTCATAAAAAAAACAAGTTTAGATAATATTTGAAGATGATAGTGGAAGCGGGTTCATGGGGAATCTCCTCTGAAGTTTTTCTATTTAAAATTATAAAATAGCAAATTTTAGGCTACCTTTGGTGACGTGAAAAGATGGGGATAGACTTAGAAAACTCCTCCTTCCCCCCATTTTGCTTTGTCCATTATATTTTTTTATTTTTTTTTTAAGTATGTTGTAAAACATCCTGACCCACTTTTTCTTTTTCAAAAACATTTAACTGTTTTAGTTTTTTCATAATGGAATTTTCAAAATTTTATCAATTAGAAAAGCAAACGCATTTAACCCCCGAAAAAAAAAAAACTTTTGACGCTTTAACCTGAGGTGATATTTAGCAGTTATATCTTATATATATTTTTTCTTTTTATTTAAATTTAAATATCCGGGCGCTTGAATTTCTTGATACACTTATGTTTTCCATTCATTTTTTTACCTTAGAAAAAATAGAACTGCTGGTGTCTCTACCTATCAATGTTCTGAATCACTTTTTCTCTCTATATTTTAATTTTTCTTCTATTTAAAACATATTTCGGGGCATCCCATATATTTTTATCCACTTTGTTGTGATCTTCATGGTGAAATTTTGAATAAAAATATTAATAAAAATAATATGTTGGAATCAAACTCCGATAAAGTACATCATTATACATCATCGTTTTTTTTTTTTTTTTTTTTTTTTTTTGCCCTCGAAATTCTGACCTTTGGGAGTCAAGGTTGAAGGCCTCTTGGAGGACCCAATCCGACCCTGGGCAAAGCTATATTTTAAAGAAATTATAGTTCAAATCAAAGATATTTAAAATTTTCTTCTTTGACCAGAAAAGAAACTCGATTCAATCATTACGCTCCTTCCCTATCCTTCAATTTTTTTTCCTGCCTAACGGGCTGGTTGCAATCTATTCTAGTTGAACTTTGCTTCTTCATATATAGTATAGAGCGCCACATTTTTTTTTCTTCAAGAAGCTGTTTATTATTATTTTTTTTCTTTCACTGTGATGTGCGCCCTTTTCGGCTTGCGCCCCTAGGCCAGGGCCTAGGTTGGCCTATTGGGTAATCCAGGCCTGATTATTCGGTTGGAGTAATATTAGGAAACGGATGTCCTAAAAACGTTTAAGTAAATGCGTTTTCGGACATCATTTTCGGTGGAGGGTCTCCAGACCACGACCCTTCCCTAATAGCGCTGCTACCAAAGATAGTCTGAAATCACGCGCATGAAATTTCAAGTTTGAAAATTTTCAGAGGGAGATACTTAACCGCACTTTACCACTTAACATCTCAAAAAAAAAAAAAAAAAAAAAAAAAAAAAAAAAAAAAAAAAAAAACCCCCTTAAATTGCTTTTTTTTTTAAATTTCGAAAATTTTTCAGAGGAGGTCACCTGGATCTTCCTTTCCAAAGATAGCCTAAAATTCATTTCAGTTTTGAAAAAAAATTAAAATAGGATGGAACCTCCTCTCCTTTTTCTTTCTCTATCATTATCCAACACGCAGGCCCGGCTCTGCGTACCCGAAGACATTACAGCGTTCAATGCAAGGGGGGGGGGACTAAAAGTAGTACTTTTGACTGATGGAAACAACCCCATTATTTATCAAAATCTTTATTTTAATCCTACAACCATTTTTCGTGGTTTCCTCACGAGATCATTTAAAACTTCCTTCCAGATAAATCATTGTCTTTCGAACTGCACATAATAAGAGCATTCTTTCAACATCGCTGCATGGAAATTCAAAGTATAAGGGAAGAATCCCATAAAAGCCTTAGAGGTGAAACATTTATTTTATGTTAATAGCTATTTAAAATTCTTCGGAAGTACATGCATATCAAAATTAAGATAACAATAGGGGTGATTTTGTCAAATGTAAGTCAATAAGAATTTCGATCGTTCGATGTGAATCGGGAAGAACCCCGAGCTCTGACTTATGTTTGGTTTCTGGAAGCTGAAAATTTGCATAGATTAGTTTCAGAGGTACCTTTGCGCTTCTATAAAATTCCATTTATCGCAGGTACAGTTGTGTGCGAATTAATGTAAACACTACAAAAATTACACAATTTTGTTTTTGTCTCGTACACTGTAAAAAAATTCCGAAACGTTACTGAGTATTTTCGTGTAACGTGTCGGGACTTCAAAGATTTTTATCCACTTCCTTGAAAAATCAAGTATTATTGTCAAAAAGTTTCTTGAATTGCTACAAGTTGCACGAGTGCACACTTCTTACTGGTGTAAAAAATATTTTTAGCTCCCAGTTAAAAGATTAACTTTGCGTATTTATAAAGTGAATCGACTTCAGGTTACTAGTGGCCCGTCCATGCTGATTAAGCTCCCAGAGGGAGCAAAGAAGTATGGACTACGCTGCTTAGCAAGGAGCAAAGAAGTATGGACTACGCTGCTTAGCAAGTGTTGCAGGCGAGTAAAATTCTCGATGCTTACTAGCAATTCTGGCTTAACTTTGGCCGTGCGTGTATTACTGTTCATGGAACTTTCGTAATAAATCAGGAAGGGACTAAGCTATTAATTATACCTGCCAAAATTTACTCTAAAGTTCCAGTGATACGACTGGCTTCAAACGGGAAGATTTCTGAATTTTTCAGGAGGTTTCCGAAATAATTTCAGGAAGGTTACTGAATATTAGCGGAAAACGTTTCTGGTTTTTGCAAGATATGTTACTGGCAGAAATTGGGCATATCAGCTGCCCATTAATTTCCAGGAACGTTTCTGAATCGTTCTTACAGTGTAATTGGCAACACTTTTAAGTCAATACAGCCGCCATTTTGTTTTGTCAATGTGTCAGTCAGTTAGTGGTACGACATATCACTCTACTGACGCCGTGCATTTTATTATTATTTTTTTTTTTTGCAAAATATTGGTTTTTATGACGTTAATCTGCACAGACGCATTATAACTTACTTTTGAAAATGGATATTACTCCAAAAAAAGCGAACTAAGATCGTTACTTTGCATGAACACACATCCATGACTCAAAGAGACATTGCCAAGGTGTGTAATGTGAGTTTAGGAGCTATCAATAAAATTTTAAAGCAAAAAAAGAGATACTGGGACGATTGAGGTGAACAGAAAAGGAAAATGGAGAAAAAGAAAAACAACAGCAAGGGATGAAACTTTTTTGATAAGGGAAAGTAAATTAAACCCTAGGAAAACCAGCCAGGAACTTCAGCAAGATTTAGTACACGCTGGAGTTGTTGTTCATGATTCAACCGTAAGAAAACGTCTTATTGAAGGTGGAAGAAAATCAATTAGATCTCAAAAGAAGCAGTTACTGACAGCTGCTATGATGAAAAAGCGATTTGCTTGGGCAAAAAAATATGTTAGCTGGACTGTTGACGACTGGAGGAAAATTTTATTTTCAGACGAGAGTCATTTTTTGGTGCAAGGGCAACGATCTCGTTACGTCAGAAGAAGTGTCAACGAAAAACTCACAGCGGTACATGTTGATCAAACAGTTAAACATCCGTCAAAGAAGATGTTTTGGGGCTGTTTTTCTTATAAAGGTACCAGATGCCTTGTGCCAATCGAAGGTATGATGAACTCCCAAAAATATAGAGACTTGTTAAATCAGAAATTGAAAGCGGAACTCGAAAAAATTGATGTAAGCAATGAAGCAATTTTTCAGCAAGATTCGGCTCCGTGTCACATGTCCAAGATTATGCGAAAATTTTTCAAGGAGAAAAAAGTTTCATGCCTAGAATGGCCAGGAAATTCACCGGATATTAATCCTATAGAAAATTTGTGGGCTATAGTGAAAGCTAGGCTTTGCAGAATTGATTGCACCTCGCAAACAAAATTGATAGAAGCTGTTATCCAGATATGATTTCGAGATCAACAAATATCAGAAAACTGTAAGAAACTTGTTGATTCCATGCCAAAACGTGTTCAAGATATTATTAAGGTCAAGGAAGGACACATTTCATATTAAAATAATAAATATGTAAGATTTTTTTGATTAAAGAAATTTATAAACGATAAATGCGTTTTTTCATTTGTGTTCACATTAATTCGCACACTACCGTAGATGACCAAGTCGAGAATATTTGAAAATCAGGTCTTTTAGTTTTACATTTGTTTGTTAGATGGCAGCACAATAATCTATCTATTCATCTATTTTTATTCCAACGTTGGATGCGTTTAAAATTTTATTAAATCTTCTGTTTGTCAACTATATTCGAGTGCATTCTGACACATTATTTGACAATGATTAGAAAGAAAAACTTATTTTAAGAATCTAGGAGGAGAAAGTTATGTATTGCCTAAACAACTGCACGTTAAACGAAATTTAACTTGAACCTGACGTAGAAATTGAGTACTAAAAGTGCAAGGACCTTGTATTCTTCAGAATGGGGTCGTTTCCGAAATTTCAAAAGTAATTTTTTCTGAAAGAACATGCTTATAAACATATGATTTAACCACTGTTTAATTATTTTGACAAAGTTTAATATTTTTTAACAATTATTTTAATTAATGCGCAGATTCGAATTCATTTTTTTACGCTTCTGCACATTACAGTACATATAATGAAATGCCCTTCACTGATGCCATTAGCGCACAGCGCAAATTATCATAACCTGGCAACGCGGTTGACAACAAAAAGAGTAAACATTTAGCGGGACAATGGAGTGGCGCGCCAAAGTACATCACAAAGTGACGACAGAAAGACTACATTTTATTTCCAAAATAGATTAAAAAAAATAATGATAAAAGAAAAAAAATTAAATAAAACAAAATAAAACAAATAAAAAAATAATAATGATAACTGTTGGGGAAGAAAAAAAGGTTTTTCTGGCTCCAAGTTAGTATTTTTTTTTTTTTTTTTTTTTGCTTATTCAACCAATTTCAGTGACTAAAAGGACTTTTGACTGAAGGCAAACAACCCCATTCGTATTGATGTGTTACAAGGCTGAAATTAGTCAGAATTCTGAGTAATGAGTGAAGATTCGTTGAAAAAAAAAAGAAAAAAAGAAAGAAAGAAGTGGTATAGATGTTAAACTGCCGTCACCTTCCATGGATGAGCTTCAGACCTGGAGACACTCTTCAGACCTGGTGTCCGGTATACCGGACATACACTTTAAACAGCTGCTAATCATTTAATAATTGATTTAATTAGTTGATTTTTTTTGTAGTTGACTCTTTACATTCTACTTATTATAATCTGTGAAAAAAAATTTCGTTTTGGGATTGACAACACTGACAACTATAAGAATTGAGTGGTAGAGAGTGGCTCATTTTTCCAACCATGGATTTTCATCTGAAAAAGCAAAGTTTTTTTTCCTGATTTTTTAAAAAATATATTATCTTTAATTAATCGTTTCAAACGCATATATTATGTTTTATAATTGTTTGTAGAACATTTTATAATGAAGTTTGTTCGGTATTTTATCGTTTTTGTATATGAAATATTGATTTCAAAAATATAAGTCCGGAATATTGGACGTGCCATAACTCTTTTAATTTTTCTCCTACAAACTCAAAATTTTGTCTATAAGATACCCTTTACCATAGTACACTGTGTACCAAATATCAACATTTTTGGTCCAATATTTCATAATTCCGACTGAAGGGGTTAAGATGGAATTGAAAATAAAACTCACTGGATGTCTGTTACGCGCATAGCGCCTAGACCGTTCGGCCGATTTTCATGAAATGTAGCACAAAACTAGTTCGTAGCATAGGGGGAGCACCTGGAAGAGATTCAAAAATTCAATTTTGTTCTTTTTCTATTGCAATTTTAAGAACATTTTCCCGAGCAAATTATCATAACGTGGACGAACAAATTATCATAACGTGGTCTAACAAACTCCCATAACGTGGACGACTTGGTAAATTGTTAATAAACGTATTCATCTTAATTTCTTGCTGAAAGTATGCTAAAAAAATTATTTTGGGAAATACTTTTCCGCCGATTAATCGGCAAAACTTTGCAGATTATAAAAAATCGACAAAGTGGTGGGTTACGGCCGATTAATCGGTTCATCCCTAGTCAGATCACAAAAAACAACTTCTTCAAATTCTTTAAAACTATCGTTTTTTAAATATTCATAACTAGAAGGTTTGTTCGATACGTCAAAGAAGAAAAACCAATTAAGCTAAGAATATTTTCTTTTTCATTCTCAAACTGCACATCTATGTTATATTCTATGTTATATATTTAAGATAAAGCGATTTTAATAAATCATGTTTGCATTGTAATATATACAAAAGTTCCGCATTTTCACGTGAATAGTAATAGAAAAAAAAATCTAGCAATATAAAAACCGGTGAACATATATGCTGTTAAACATAGTTTTCGTTTATTACCGTTTTCGAAATCCATAAACAAACTGCTTTATAGCTTTCAGAGTTGACAATAAACGTTATGACTGATCCATGTAGAATAATATTCTTTGTACGCTAAACTGACTAAGTTATCGTCTCTATGTATGGAATTTTATGGGTTTTCGACAGAAAAAGTATCTTAAATGGGAAGATAAAAGGCAGGATACAAATGGAAAAATGCACTTTTGCAAAATGGACGTAACTTTTATGCGATGTATCTATTATTATGTATTTATGAAAAATATTATTGTTGTTTAGAAGCTATGACACAATTCCAAGTCTTAGTTAAAACTTGGAAAAAAAAAATACTAACACACCTTTTAAACGCCTTAACACATCGTGGCTTCATTTGAATTTGCCAAGAGTTTATTATTTTTTTCAACCACTTACTCATATAGCTCAGCAATATTTTTTTCTGCTCTTCAAAATGTTAAAGATTTCGTAAAATTTCAAGCAGGATTTTTTAAAGAAATAATTCCTAATCTTTGAAATCCCTGACCTAGAAAGTCTAGTTTATGTAGTTGACGAATTCAAAAAGAAAAATGTCGCTGTGCACCGTCAATTTACCCTGTGATTTGATAACTTTTAAAAAAATAGATCGCCGCCCAATAAGGCTATGTATGACTTTATTAAGATTCCGGTGTCTTTATTGAGATATTGAAGGATCGGTGGAAGATATGATCCTGTACTGCTCAGTGCACATGTGTGCATGACCTATGCGCAGAAGAGACCAAAACACATAAAGTAACGGCTTATCATTGCCTTGAATGTAACCATTTATCTCTCCCCCCCCCCTGTTGATGTAAAAAGGGAATTTTTGATAACGTTTTCGAGTTTATAAAATGCGGATTAAGATGACTTTGTACTGACAATAAAGACCTTTTCAGTTTCTTTTTTTTTTTTTTAGTTTGATAGCACTTTTTGGCGTTTTTCCAGAGTTGCCCTTATTGGTTCTTAATAAGGCCAAATCGCTTCTCTTTGTCAAAACTGCTAGAAAACGTACTTGAAACTTAAACTTTCCCGACAGATCGAGAAAAATAACCAAAGATGTAAAATTTCAAATCCTCCAATTACAGGAAAAGTCATGACAAAAGTAAGAACTTCAGTTGTTCAGTCGAGAAAAAAATAGCAACTGATCTTTATTCTCAATGAATTTATTCACGCTAATTAAAACTGAGTTCGCGGTAGACGATAAATTTCCGATTTAATATTGATGTTCCTTCATTTAAAAATGCTTATAACTTTTCTCCTAGTGATTTCACAGCCTTGGTGTATTTGAAATTTGGAGGAAGTAAATCTTCTGAGGTATTTTTCGCGAGCTTTTGAATGAGACTGAAATGAAGGCAATCGGATAGTTATTTCGGGTAGAAAAAACCTTTTAACCAATCTCGGGTCCTAAAATTAAAATTCAAACGATTCGGTACTTTTTTGGCGTACGAAAACCCCAACGTTCCTTCTTGGGTGCCCAAGTACCTCCCTGCCAAATTGGGTCGAGATCCGACCTAAACTGTGGATTTGTATAGGGAAGATACATACATACATACATACCTAAATAGAGATATATTCTCTGTTTTATTCATAAAGATTACAACTTGAATGCGTGCAACAGAATCACAATATTAAGTGGTAAAACAGAAAGGGAATTTGCTTGCATTTTTCCATTTTCCTTTCTATGTTTGATGTTTATGCGGTACACACCAACAGTGGTACTGATCATGGAGGAAAGCTGAAAACTTAACAAGCTATATAAATATGCATATAGAAAGAGTGTGAAATTGAAAAATTTACATGTTTCATTTTCCATTTTGTTCCCTCTTTGACTCAGCCTAATACTCAAAATGAAAAACGGACCAGAAAAATAATTTTTTTTTCTCAGCGATATACACGTTCCGCCGCTCATGGTATTTATTTAAAAATTTATATCCTGCTAAACAACTTATATAAGAGATATTTTTTCTCCCATATAAATTTAAAATCAATTAATTAAATTAAATTAACGAAATAATATTTGAAAATCTGTATTAATATCAAGTATCATCAACTGCAAGTTAAAAAAAATGTATTTGAGCTTGAGTGGATGAATAAAAAGGATTTTATTAACAATTAAAAATTTGAACAAGGTTTATAAATAGTATATACTAGTGCACTCTCACGGCTTTGCCCGTAGTAGAAAATAAAAAGGTCATTTGGTACGCCTGTATATTAGCAAATAATGGATGATGAATTTATCGCCAATTTGCTATGTTAAATGGCTTGCCCATTTTACGATTCCACGTTATGATGATTTCGTAATTTACTATTCCACGTTGTGATAATTTGCTCGGAAAAAATATTAAAATAGGTATAGAAAAAGATCCACATCGAATTTTCGAAAAATCGCTTCGAAGTGCACACCCCCATGCTACAAACTAACTTTGTGCCAAATTTCATCAAAATCGGCCGAACGGTCTAGGTGCTATGCGCGTCACAGAGATCCTGACAGACAGAGAGAGATCCGGACAGAAAGACTTTCAGCTTTAATATTAGTAACTAGTGGTACCCTCACGGCTTTGCCCGTAATAGAAAATTAAAAGGTCTTTTGGTTCGCCTGTATATTTACAAATAATGTATGGTAAATTTTCACGCCAATTGACTTGTGCCCATGTTACGGTTCCACTTTATGATAATTTCGTAATTTACTTGTCCATCTTATGATAATTTTGTTCTTAAAATTGGAATAGAAAAAGATTCACATTGAATTTTCGAAAAATCGCTTCTAGATGCCCACCCCCATGCTACAAACTAACTTTGTGCCAAATTTCATGAAAATCGGCCGAACGGTCTTGGCTATTGTTAGTAAAGAAGACAAGACAGAGAGTGAACTAATAGTAGGAATTGAAAAAATATTTACGACATTTACATCGAAAGGAAAATGTTTTTTTTCCTGTACCTATTCAATCAGTCTGCTATATTGAAATGAACTGACAAAACTTTTCTTTTGAATAAAGATAAATTTTAGGATGAAATACACCTACTTTTTTTTTTACAAAAATGTTTTTGCTGAACTATCAGCAGTAAAAATTATTCAAGGCCTTTGAACCTATTGCAAAAGACAAACATCGTTAACTGGGAGATAAACTCAGCTACTTTTAATTTACGAGCAATAAAATCATTAAGTGTGCACACATTTACAGAATACACATTGAAAATTTTTAATGATAATTTTGCGCGAGGTTATTAAACGGTATTGAGCATGGAAAAAGAATATTATAATAATTTGAAACATTGTAGACGAAACAAGGTGAATGAGAGAAGATCAATGGGAGAATCCAAAAACGTTTCATTTTCAATCAAGGTCGATCCAGCTTCTGGTTTTAGAAGGGGTCATTATGGGAAAAAAGGGTCAAATGGCAATTTAAGAGAGCTAAAATAAGGATCTGGGGGGCTTTTTTCGACGTACAAAATGCTCCAAATTCAATTTTAGGCTGTATTTAGTCGCTTAAAGGGGATCATGACCCCCCCCCCCACGACCCCCTATCTATTGTAGATCCGCGCCTGCTTTCAACATGAATATGGCTTAATTGATAATTTTCAAAAATAAGAACTTATATAAACACTAGAAAGTCGCCCGTCAAGGTATGACGGGTGAAAATTGCTTCTCTTACTCTGAATTTTACGAAGCAATTGCCTGTTTGCTGATGTTTTGATAGTTGAAATTTTAAGTTTCATTGTTGAAACACGCTTGTTACTCGATCATTGGCTATTATACATATATATATATATAATATAATATATATATATATATATATATATATATATATATATATATATATATATTGTAACGGATTCGGTGCGGCTTCCGCTTTCTTGAAATGAAGACACAGTTCTTGATAAAAACACAGGAAATTTATTTACACTATGTACAGGAAAGATCGTCAACAACTGCTAAATTATTCATCAGCAATAAAGCAATTATCACACAACACCGTAAACTCAACGTTTACACACGTATTTACTTCCAAATACGAAAACAACACAGCGAAATGCCTCGCTATAAACAGAGCAAAAATGCACTCAGTTTGAAAATCTCAATCGAAACTAACTGTTTATCCATCGCTAACGGCTTTTATACACCGAAAAGAATTTTCCACAACATTCTTACCTCTTCGCGAAATGCGTAGACCGTTATCAACGAAAAGAAAGAAAATAGGGGTCGTATACTTTAGCCGAATGAAAAAGGGGTTGTATATTCATTACGGGAAACTATTTACAGGTTACGTTCCTACAATAATTACTATTTACAGAATTTGTAACATTGCCCCCTTCCTAAGGACTGCACGTCCCGGGCAGTACAATCCCCAAAAAGGGTGCCAAACTTCTATCACAAGTTTACAAAGATACACATTAATTAATAACTAACAGATACAGAAAACACAATAATAACAAGAAATATTACTAAACATTAAAAGCAAAAATTATTTACAACTTTTATGTTATCAACCATGGTTGTTTACGTAATACTCATGAACTATGGCCATAGTATGGGGCTAACCGATCATAATGTACAACCCTAGGTTTTGCATTAGGTGATTTTTGGATCCTCACTACGACGTCATTCAGTCGGTTAAGGACTTTGTAGGGTCCATCCCAATGCAACTGCAATTTGGGTGACAGACCATTCCGTCGGATGGGATTCCATAACCAAACCTTGTCGCCTTCGTTGAATTCATGTCCAGTAGACCTTGTGTCGTATCGGGTCTTCATCTTCTCCGCCGCGATGTTGATTCGCTCTCGTGCGAAGTTATGAACATCTTCCAACCGGGCCTGGAGATCCTGGATGTACTCCTCAGGCGATGAAGGCGCATCCGGAGGACGACCGAAGACGAGATCACAAGGTAGCCGAAGCTCTCGTCCGAAGAGCATCTGAGATGGGGCATATCCGGTAGTCTCGTGGACAGCACTGCGGTAGGCCAGCAGGAACAAAGGTAGCTTCTTGTCCCAATCCTGTTGATTTCTGGATACCATAAGCGAGAGATTATTTAGGATTGTGCGGTTAAATCTCTCCACCATGCCGTCCGATTGTGGGTGTAGTGGTGTTGTCCTAGTTTTCTCAATTCCGAAAATTTGACATAGGCCCTTAAACACAGCAGAGATGAAATTCCTCCCTTGATCGGAATGAATCTGCAAAGGTGTTCCATATCTCGAGATCCAATGTTGGACTAGAGTCTCTGCTACGGTAGTAGCCTCTTGATCTGGAATGGGATATGCTTCCGGCCATTTGGTGAAGTAGTCGATGGAAACAAGAATGTATTTGTTCCCGTCAGCAGTTCTTGGTAGAGGACCCAGGATGTCGATCCCAATTCGTTCGAAAGGAGCTCCAACGTTGTACAGATGTAGCTTCCCTCTGCTTCTCTTCTTCGGTCCCTTACGAGCAGCACAGGCGTCACAAGAATGGCACCACTTCTCCACGTCATCCTTCGCCTTGCTCCAGAAGAAGCGCTCCCGAACTTTATTGAGAGTTTTCAAGACACCAAAATGTCCTCCAGTTGCACTACTATGTATTTCTTTCAGAACATCTGAAATCCTGGATCGAGGAAGTAGTAACTGCCACCTAGATGTCTTGCCGTCGTCAGATTCCCATTTCCGGTGTAGCACGCCGTTCCGTAAATGGAGTGAGTTCCATAAAGCCCAGTATCTTTTTGTTGCAGGACTGAAGATGGAAACGTCCTGCCAGCTAGGGCGTCGACTGTCACTTTCCATGAACTCTAAAATTGGTTTTATGTCGGGGTCTTCAAGTTGATCTTTTCGAACTTGGTCATCACTCCATGGATCAGGTTCTGATGATGTTGGAGTCACTGTCACCTGATAGGCGGTAGGGCTAGTCGTTCCATACTGTTTCTCGATTCGAGAACAATAGTGGCAGTTCTCAGGACAGGGTCTCCTTGATAAAGCGTCAGCATTACCGTGAGATAACCCTTTTCGATGCTTGATCTCCATGTCATATTCCTGGAGTCGCTGTACCCATCTGGCTATCTGGCCTTCTGGATTCTTGAAGTTCAAAAGCCAAGTTAACGAGGCATGATCTGTCCGAAGCAGAAATTTTCGGCCGTAGAGGTAATGATGGAAGTGTTCTACAGCTTTCACTATGGCCAGTAACTCCTTTCTGGTGACGCAGTAATTTCGCTCCGACTTTGATAAGCATTTGCTCCAGTAAGCGATGACATGTTCATTTCCGTCAATTTCTTGGGATAAAACAGCTCCAATGCCCTCGTTGCTCGCATCAGTGTCCAGGATGAAGGATTTTTCAGGCTGAGGATAGGCGAGGATAGGCGTTGATGTTAAAGCCTCCTTCAGTCGTAGAAATGCATCTTCGCATTCTTTGGACCATTCAAACTTTTGCTTGCTCTCCGTCAGCTTATGCAAAGGTCGTGCAATGTTGGAAAAACCCTTCACAAACTTCCTGTAGTACGTGCAGAGCCCCAGGAAACTTCGCAACTGATGGATGTTTTCGGGACGACTCCAACTCCTGACCGCAGATACCTTCTCTGGATCGGTTTGTACACCCTCAGAAGAGATGATGTGACCAAGGTAGTTCACTTCCCGGCGGAACAAATTACATTTGGACGGGCTTAACTTCAGATTGGCTTCCTTAAGCTTTTGCAGCACCTTCCTAAGATTTGCCAGATGTTCTTCGAAACTGCGTCCCACGATGATGATATCGTCTAAGTAGACCAGACAGGATTCGTAGGAAAGTCCTCTTAACACTGTCTCCATAAGACGCTCGAAAGTAGCTGGTGCATTGCAGAGGCCGAAGGGCATCACTTTAAACTGGCATAAGCCTTGTCCAGTTGTAAACGCTGTCTTCTCTCGGTCATCAGGGTGTATCTCAACCTGCCAGTAGCCGCTCTTCAAGTCCAGGGTCGAAAACCACTTGTGTCCGGAAAGAGTGTCCAAGGTGTCGTCTATCCGTGGAAGAGGGTAACTGTCTTTCTTGGTGATTTCATTCAGCCGTCGGCAATCGACACAAAATCTGGTGGAGCCATCTTTCTTTCGGACCAGGACGATGGGAGACGCCCAAGGACTGGATGAAGGTTCGATTACATCGTTCTCCTTCATCTCTTTCAGGAGGTTCTCAACCTCTTCCTTCTTAGCAAACGGTAGTCGTCTTGGATGCTGTTTAATAGGGGGGTGTTCTCCAGTGTAAATCCTATGCTGCGTTAAATTCGTACGGCCAACATCCTCCGATGTAGATGAAAACAGATGCTTGAAGTCATCCACCAATTGTTCCGCAGCAGTTCTTTGATCTTTCGATAACGGCGCACTCCCAATTAACTTCGATGTCAAGGACTCGGAAGACACAGTCTCGGGGGAATTGATTCTTCTAATGATGCAGTTTACGGGAGTACAAGTTGCTAACACTTCGCCTTTCCGGATATTCCTTGGCCTTTCACTCACGTTGGCGACTCTCACAGGAATTACATCCTTGGAAAGGTCCACAAGCGTAGATGCCACCAGCACTCCTTTTGGGTTATTGCTTAAGTTGGGGTATTCAATGAGTCCAAATCTAAAACTATTGCTTTCTTCAATGGAGCCGGGTATTAATGATTCTGACCTTGAGGGAATTGATAAATCTGTTTGGGCAATTATTTGATGAGCGGATTTTACATCACTTTCTGCGGGAAAGACTGCTATGTCTTCTCTCGTCGAGTGCAGCTCGTTAGTCTTGAAGTCGAGGTTGAAGTCATACTTCTTTAAAAAGTCCAATCCGAGAATGAAGGGGTCTATGATAGCAGCAACGAATGCGGTATGATGGTAAATGGCATTTCCAAACACAATTTCTAAGTTCACTTTACCTTCAATCTCGATCTTGTCACCTGTCACAGTTTGGAGGGTAACGCAGGGCGGCGTCCACAGAATGTTGAGTCCAAATTGACGAGCCACATCTGTTCTAATGATCGTAACATTGGCTCCAGTGTCAATAATCAGTTCGCAGGGAAACCCGTTTACATATGCGTAAACAAACAGTCCATTACTGCCGCCACTCGTCGATGAAATCTGGAAAACTTTAAGATGGGGCTCATTCCAATTTGGCGACCTCCGCCCCGCGAGATTGCCATGGCTTAGTTTTCCTGGACCTGCGAGGGAGAGGTGCTCTTCCCTCTGGTTCCTTGACGAGCTTCACAGTTTCTTCGTAAGTGACCCTCGCCACCACATTTCCAACACTTAAGTGATTGTCCATTATGGTCCTTGGGAGCCGAATTCCTTTTGAGGATTCCTGCAATTTCTTTTATTTGCTTTTCCAGATCAGCAAAACGTGACGAAACCGGATCAGGCTCATCAGTTTTTGCGCCGCGGATTGAATGGCGATCCTTGCGGGTTGCTTGCTGGGCGGCCTCCAACTTCATCGCATACACAACAGCAGAACTCAGATCTTTGACATCCGCCATCCGTAGAGCTTTCTGGATTTCTGGATCTCGAACCCCGTCGATGTAGTAGTTGAGTGCCAGGTTGTCTCGAACATCCGCAGGACAGTCACAAAAAGCAAGATGAGACAATCTCTCGACGTCCGCCGCTAGCTCTTGCAGGGTTTCCCCGGTTTTCTGGAAACGGGATTTCAACTGGAGTCGGCTGAAATCTTTCTGGCACTTCTCACCGAAGCGAAGCTCCAACGCAGATGTGAGGGCGGCGAAATCCAGGCGCAGGCTGTCCGGAAGGGTCTGGAGAATGTCCGCTGCGTCACCTCTCAGGGATGCTGCAAGATGACAGGCCTTGGTAGCAGAGTCCCATCCGTTCGCTTCCGCCACTATCATGAATTGAGTTTTGTAAACTTGCCACGAAGTTTTCCCATCAAATGTGGCAAGTTTAATGGACGGTCGAGCAACCGATGTGGGAGTGCCAAACTGTACAGAGCTGCTTTCCGCGGTCGCCAATCTCCTTTCCACGTCCTTAAAGATCTCTTCTTTAAGTAGATGAAATCTTCTATCTTCTTCTTCAAATTTATTTTCTACAGCATTGAATCGGCTTTCAACGGTATCAAATTTTTCTTCAATTGCATCAACTCGATGCTCTATGTCATTAAATTTATTTTCCATCACAGTCTTTACCGAAATAAGGTCGTTTTTAATTTCTTCTTGGTTAGACGTTAAGTCCTTTTTCAGCACCGTTAAATCGCTTTTTAACTGGTCTTGATTTGCCAACATACTTGCAGTCAGATCACTTTTTACAGAGGTGATTGCGTCAAGAAGTTGTTTTAATTGGTCATCCATTGCGCGAGTAATCACCATAAAAACAAAGTCTATAAATTCAAACAGTCTTTATGAGAAAATGTCCAAAGTCAAACTTACTCCAAGAAAGTCCAGAAGAAGCCCCACGTTGGGCGCCAAATTGTAACGGATTCGGTGCGGCTTCCGCTTTCTTGAAATGAAGACACAGTTCTTGATAAAAACACAGGAAATTTATTTACACTATGTACAGGAAAGATCGTCAACAACTGCTAAATTATTCATCAGCAATAAAGCAATTATCACACAACACCGTAAACTCAACGTTTACACACGTATTTACTTCCAAATACGAAAACAACACAGCGAAATGCCTCGCTATAAACAGAGCAAAAATGCACTCAGTTTGAAAATCTCAATCGAAACTAACTGTTTATCCATCGCTAACGGCTTTTATACACCGAAAAGAATTTTCCACAACATTCTTACCTCTTCGCGAAATGCGTAGACCGTTATCAACGAAAAGAAAGAAAATAGGGGTCGTATACTTTAGCCGAATGAAAAAGGGGTTGTATATTCATTACGGGAAACTATTTACAGGTTACGTTCCTACAATAATTACTATTTACAGAATTTGTAACAATATATATATATATATATATATATATATATATATATATATATATATATATATATATATATATATATATATATATATATATATATATATATATATATATATATATATATATATATATATATATATATATATATATATATATGTATATATATATATATATATGTATGGTGGAGTGAAAAAATAAAAGTAAGAAATATGTAAAGCCTGTGTGTGGGAAAGAAGCCTCTTACCAAGCCTATTTGTCATGCAAAATTTCAGCTAAATCAAATATCTTTAGCTGCCCATTTGACCATCAATTTTAAGTATTTTACCTAATTTCGCACCAAAATGACAAAAACGAAATGGTAAAACATAACATCTCTCATTTGAAGCTACGAATGGTTAAAACTAAACCTTATTAAATAAAATAAATAATCAATGAATACTTGAATGACCTTGGGAATTGCAAGATAGTCTTCAAATATGCATTGCGCTTGCGGCTGCTCTTCCTATTCAGCTAATGTTTATTTAACGCCAACTTAGTTCACGACAGTCAATTGCGTTTTTTATTTTGAGTTAGCTGTCTTTCTATCGTCAGAAAGTTCTATTAAGTGTATACAATGTGATAGCCATTTTTTCTTGTTCATGTTTAGTGAGTACTTCAAGTTATTACACGTTCCTTAAAGCATTTCAAAATGCCTAAGACTCGATCACAAAACTTTTGTCCAGTGTTTGGAGCTCCGAAAATCTTCAAAGATAATATTCTACCTACGTATGCAGATGTGATAAGACTTTACTTATATATACGTCAGGAATTTTAAAAAAGAAATAGAAAGGAACCTTCTTTTGCTGATGTGTGTTCCCGTTTAATGGAAGACCTTAAATGCTTATGGTGGAAAAGTTCTCTTCCTACTGTAACGAATAAACAAATAAATAATAAGGTAAGAAAATATCGTGTGAAATTTTGTAATGTTAAAAGACATTTAAAACGAGAAGGTGTACTAAACGTTTCAAAAAATATTGTTTCTTTTAGAAAATTAAGTGAAGAAAATCTGTTTGATATTTCACCATGTAAATGCAAGGACTTTCTAATCTGTATCTGTAAATTCAAAATCGGCCTGTAGCTGAAAGAGCATTTTTAATTGATAAAAGAACATTTCGTTGAATGGTAATTGGAAATGTTGATATTAAAGCAAGCAATATGATTGAAAAAAGATTGAAACGGAAAGAAAAAGCAGCAGAAAGGGCTAAAAAAGCTCAAGTGCAAGATTTTATGGAACGCGCAGGTCGTTGACTTCCTCCTTCTAATATGGAACATATTTTGGATTCTTCAAGTTCTTCACATGAAAATGAAGATACGGTTTTTGACTATAAACACCTTAAAAAGAAAAGCAAAATTATAGGTCAAGATTCCCCTTCAACTTCGCAAACGAGAACTAGACTCCCAAATGTAGCACAGGCTTGTGACAGAACTGGTGTGTCCGATAGATCAGCGTCAATTCTTATAAATGATGTTTTAGAAGATATAGGAATAATTACGAAAGAAGATACTTCTAAAGTAGTCAATCGTAGTAAAATAAGAAGAGAAAGGAATAAAAACCGCATTGACTTGAAAAAGAAAGATGATGAGCTCCCTTTATCAGGAGAATATGGAATATATTTCGACGGCCGAAAAGACAAAACTTTAATTCAAATTAAGGAAGGAAAAGCGACATTTAGAAGTACAATAACAGAAGAGCATGTTGTTTTAGTTTCTGAACCTAGGTCAAAGTACATTGGCCATGTTACTCCTGTTTCTGGTACTTCCAATGACATTAAAACAGGCATATTAATTTTGTTAGAGAAAAATGTTGACATTTCTAAGTTACAAGCTGTTGGTTGCGACAGAACAGTAGTCAATACAGGATTTAAAAGTGGAGTCACAAGAAATATTGAGCTTGCTGTTGGATGGCCTTTCCAGTGGTTTATTTGCTTATTACATACTAATGAATTACCTCTACGCCGTTTACTGAAACATTTGGGCGGAAAAACTTCAGCCCTAAAGGATATTGTAAAGAAATTGGGAAAAAAACTGGAATCATGTGAAAAGGTGACTGTAGTTAACTTTGAAAAAGTATAAGTAACGTTGCCTGAGATTATGTTTAATGAACTTAGTACAGATCAACGATATCTCTACGAAATTTGTACTGGAATTTCAAACGGAAAAATTTTATTTAACTTGTCACGAAAGAATCCTGGAAAAATGAGTCATTCCAGATGGTTAACGACAGCAAATATAATTTTGCGGTTGTGTATTTCAACAAGAGACCCATCGGACAACTTGCATTGAAAAATTTAACACAATATGTTATGAGAGTATACGCATGTACATGGTTTGATATTAAATCTGAATCATCATGTCGGTATGGTAGTCAATATTTTTACAACATCATTAAAAAATCTCGATTTTTGCCTGAAGGGCTAAGAACATAGTAGATAGAACACTGCAGAGAAACGCGTATTTCAGACATCCAGAGAACATTCTACTATCAATGCCGTCTGATAGTCAAATACACGTGAGACAGGTGGGCCTTTAAAGAGCTTTAAAATGTAGAAAAATGGCTAAACTCGTTAACAATGTTCGAAAATTCAAGATAAAAAAAAAATAAATAAATAAAAAATAAAAAAAAAACAGAAGAAGAAAAAGGGGGAAATGAATTAAAAGTTATAAAGTACTGTCTGAAAAAAGTGAGGGGGCCCGGCCCCCTCTGGTCCCTCCCACGAGCCGCCACTCTCTCTCTCTCTCTCTCTCTCTCTCTCTCTCTATATATATATATATATATATATATATGTATATATTAGGGTGTCTCAAGATATAATGGCGAAAAAAAAATGTGTGAAATCAAATACGCATACCCTCCAAATTTTTTCCATTTTACATCAGAAACATGAGAAAAAAGTTTCCTTGCAATAAAATAACGGGAACCCGTGCCGACTTGAGGTCAAAGTTGGACCTGAAACCCTGTACGGCAACTACAGTGGAAAGATTGCTAACTGTAAAATTCCTTACCACACTCGACATCCATTTATTTAAAGCAGATATTTACAACAATATTAGACTACAAGAAACATTACTGCACATATTTGTAATTCAATGTTTGCTTTTTGCAGTCAGGATAGAGCTTCCGCTGCTCTTGAACGCAACATAACACAGATTGTTTTTGTTTCTCATCAGCTGTTAGCAAACCATGAAAGTCCTGCATCATTTTGTCCACTCTTTCAGCTGCATCGTTTACTGCTCTAAGCATTGAGACAGTTTTTTTCACATCAAGGAATGAAATATTATTGTCCATACCATAAAAGCTGGATGAATTTTTGTAGAGCAGCTTTTGAGATAATTGGGTCCACATTTTCGTACACTTTTATCAAAAAGCACAAATCTTTGTTGGGTGCTTTGACTTCCAAATTGCATTGAAGCCATGGTTTCACGTATATTGTCACTGACATCAAACAATGCTTCATTTTCCTTCGTATCTAATGTTAGTTGTGAACTAAATAGTAATAGTTTTAGGGAGTAAATCGCTCGAGCCATCCATCGAGCTTTGTGCATGACTCCCGGTGATCTTATTTTAAATTCATTTTCTGTATCTCCACCTAAAAATATGATAGACAGTTCTATCAACTCTTGATAGTGATCCCTGACCGTAATATTAGTACACTGTAAAAAAAATCCGAAACGTTACTGAGTATTTCCGTGTAACGTATCGGGACTTCAAAGGTTTTTATCCACTTTCTTGAAAAATCAAGTTTTATTGTCAAAAAGTTTCTTGAATTGCTACAAGTTGCACGAGTGCACACTTCTTGCTGGTGTAAAAAATATTTTTAGCTCCCAGTTAAAAGATTAACTTTGCGTATTTATAAAGTGAATCAACTTCAGGTTACTTGTGGCCCGTCCATGCTGATTAAGCTCCCAGAGGGAGCAAAGAAGTATGGACTACGCTGCTTTGCAAGGGTTGTAGGCGAGTAAAATTCTCGATGCTCACTTGCAATTCTTGCTTAACGTTGGTCGTGCTTGCAATACAGTTTATGGAACTTTCGTAATAAATCAGTAAGGGACTAGTTTGGCAGCTATTAATTATACCTGCCAAAATTTACTCTAAAGTTCCAGTCACACGACTGGCTTTAAACGGGAAGTTTTCTAAATTTTTCAGGAAGGTTACTGAATATTAGCGGAAAACGTTCCTGGTTTTTGCAAGATATGTTACTGGCAGAAATTGGGCACATCAGCTGCCCATTAATTTCCAGGAACGTTTCTGAATCGTTCTTACAATGTAAGTTCAGCACGGTAAAAGTCAAATAAATTTTCCAAGTTAGGGTACAGTTTGGAACAACTCCGCAGCTCCTCCATAGCATTGTATTTTAGTGGGATAAATCAGTTCATATATATGATGACGGCAAGCAAAGGAAAGCATTTCTCTATCAAATTTTTGCTCATGAATAGCGCAAGAACCACTGAAAGGAGCTGTAGTATCACAGAGAGTTTTAACTTCATCTTCGAGATTCCAAGATAAAACTGCCTTTCGAACAGCCTTTGTTTGTTTTTTTTCCTGTGGAATTATCCAGTTTCAACTCAGCAATGAATTGTTCGTCACATTCATATAAAATAACTATAGATAAGCGATCTTCTTTTGATTTTTGAGCACTCAAAGCAGGCAACAGTTTCATATCCCAAGGTAAATTCACTACATATGGCACCTCGCTCTGAAAACCAATTTTTATTCTTTCCTCGTACTCCTTCCGCTTTTCGGTTCGAATTCTTTGAATCGAAGATTTACCTATGGGAAATTTATCAATGTTACACCCAAGTGCATCAATAGTAGCTTCAAGAATAAACACATAATCTCGTATACTTGGACCCCTGTTCAATGCAGCAACTGACTTTGGAGTAATAAAATCGCTCCTCATTACTTATTTACTTGTTCCAGGTTCTGATAGTACTTATTGTTCTAGTTTCTGGAATACTTGTTCCAGGTTCTAATATACTTTTTCCAGGTTCTGATAAACTTGTTCTAGGTACTGATTTATATGTTTCAGGGAAATTTTCTGAATTAATATTTTCACTAGAGCTCGAAAAGGAATCTTCTTGTACAGGTTCACACAATTCCGAGGATGTTGAAGCGGAATCGTATTTAATGCGCCTGTTTTCTTCTTTGACAGCTCAGAGTCGAGCCATTTCCTCTTTGTCGGCCAGTTTTTTATCCACTCCACCTAAAGTGACCACGTCGGCCGGGCTCTTTTTGGAGTTGCAAGAAAATCCCATCTTCCTCTATTTTGATTAACCGAAGTCCATCAGCATGTTCAATATTGAATAAATTGTTTAAATTACTCTCAAATTCTTGTTGGCGCTGCCTGAATACTTCTTGCAGTTTTTTGTAAGTCTCTCCAAATTTGATTCAGGTTTTTAAGTTTATTCACACAATTTGACAACGATTTGGTGGGAATAAGTGCCTTTTCCCAAAAGATGATGCATTCCCGAATAGCGAGATTTGCACTTTCACTGATTTTTAAATTTACTTCTCGAATGTTATAAAACAAAACAAACAGAACTTGTCCGTTTGAGGGAAGTTTCAAACCCGTAGTTTGGTGTTTTACGACTCCCTATTAAAAATATCTCTTTTTTCAAACTTTGCAATTTCACTGCCATGTTTCGTTCCCTATGGAAGGACTATACTGCGCTCGCTGACCGGAATATATTCGTACTGACATGTTTGACGGTTTGCAAATTGCCATAGATAAGCCCCCCGCCCCCCAACATATGTTTTCTGTGCACTATTTACAGCTGTTTTGAGCTTCGCAAAGTATCGCGTCACCAGCGTTCGCTTGATTATGAATACACGTGCTATTTACACGATTAGGCCTTTAGGTGCAAGTCGGCACGGGTTACCGTGCTTCAAATTGCATGAAACTTTTTTTACAACGGTTTTGATATAAAAGGAAAAAAATAAGAGCGTATGCGTTTAAAAAAAACGACTTTCATTTTTTTGGGACACCCTAATATATATATATATATATATATATATATATATATATATATATTGTAGCTCTGGTTAATTAAGCTGCGACCTTGACTATGTTTACCTGTTTTAGGGGAGTGTAGTGAAAAATAGACGTGTTATTGGCTCGGATTTTAATTGAAATATATATATATATATATATATATATATATATATATATATATATATATATATATATATATATATATATAACGATCTACGCGTCTAAGTAGTTTTACACATATTCGAAAAATTGTAGGTAGATATCGAGAAGAGATAAAATGGAGGGAGTGAAGACTTTTATTCGTGAAATGAGGATCCCAAATCACGTGATAAATTTTAAAGCAAAGCATTCGAAGAAATCAGGTTTCTTTCACTAGTTTCATGTGTCACACATTCGTGTGACTTGGGGTCTTTGTCTCAGCATTTGCTAAGCAAATGACTTGACGTTCTCCCTCCATTCACTAATTCCTGCTCTAAGGTAGACATACAATGATTTATTTGTTATGTCGAAAAAAAAAAGTGCCCTGTATCTCTAAGGAGATGCATGTGAAGCAGCTTTGACTGTCGCCTTATATTATCATTTAATGGAATATTTAAAGCTGTTTACGAAAGTAAAACAAAATTTTTCTGTATTAATACCACGCTAAAAATGTGCAACATTCTTTAGTTAATTAAATGCTTTGAAATGATAAAAAAAAATATTGACATTTACAATTTTCCCTCATATCAAAAAAAAAAAGAAGAAAAGTTAATCATATCATATTTGCAAAAACATTGTCAATTTTAATGAATATTTTCCTCAGAAAATCTATTTTTTTTTTGTCTCCTTATGCTTTCTAATGCTCAAACAAGAAGATAAGGGTAACAAGCAAGAATATATATTAATTCTAATGAGTTCTTTTGGCGAAAACAATGATAAAATTAAAAAAAAAAATCGTTTTCCCAATGGTAATAAATAATTTTATGTGCATAAACAAAACATTTTCGAGACTGTACTCATCAAAAAGGAATGTTTAACAATTCAGAGTAATGAATCGATTTTAAAAGGAATCGTCTGCCGAAAATAATTACATCTGGTTCGAATGAAATAACTAATGCATGCTGGGAGAAATTCAGATCCTATTAATAAAAAAAAATAACTTTTTACGATTTTCAGCAAAACTTCATTTCAGAGAACTAAATTTAAACTTTTTGTTACTAAATAAATAAAGACATCATTTCCTCTAATCAGCTCTCAGAACACAATTTAAGTGTACATTTTTGGATTACTTCTTAATAGAAGGAGAAAATAAATTCGTTTGTAAGAAACTGTTCTTGAACTGTAAAACAATCCGAAATGTCAGTTTATTTCCGTGGAATGTAGGGGTGCGACATCGATGTCGATGTTTTGGAAACATCGATGTTTTACTTTCGATATTTTAGAAACATCGATGTTTTTGGTCCGATATTTTTTCGATGTTGATGTTTTTTTTTTTTTTTTTTTTTTTTAAAATTATAATAAAATTTCTCACAGAGAAGCAACATCAATTGAAAAACATGCAAAATAGGTTCAGATATATACTGAATCCACATTGCTTGGAAAATAACATAGAAAAAAATCAAAGAGAGTAAATCGGCTGCTGTCGGTGTTTAGATTATCTGGAAACCATTTCCACTACAACAGAGAAATGAATGCATCAAAATAAACATAGGGATTTTTTTCAATCGTATTTATAAACATAAACGGCGCGGCGGCAGAAAAGCTTTCTCCTGTCTCATTTGTTTATTTTTTTTCTGTTGTATTGCGCAATATGGTGTTGTACGTAATTGGTTAGAGAATCCTAGTGCAGACATAAAGTTCTTAAGGGTTTTATTCTTTTTATTTAGTGCCGTGAAGTAAAGTGATTCTTTTTATTGTGGAAATTATGTTGTGAAATAAGAATTTACTTGAAGTGAGGAAACCTTTCTGAAGTTCGACTACGCCGCCTAAAAGTCTTATTTGGAAATATTTCTCGAAAACCTCTTCTGCAGTAGCTAAATGCAATATTTGCATGAAATCCCTGAAATCATCTGGAAATACTACAAACTTGATTGGACACCTGCGATTAAAGAATGGAGATATTCGTGCAAAACATTTTCAAACCTCAGAGAAGCCTAAAGCAAAAGACAAATCGCAGAATCCAGATTTTCAACCCATTCCATGTTCTTCAATTACTGTAACTCTATCAGAAGAGGAAGAAGAGCTACATCAACTTGGACCTGTTAATTTGAATGCTGCAATAATGAATAAAAATGCTTTAGTTCCGAAATTCCATCAAAAAACTTTGAGAGAAAGTATTTCTAATCTAAATTCTTTTAAAGATGGTGGTGATTTGCATAGCAAAGTATCACAAGCTATATTATACATGATTTGTAGGGATTCCCAGTCTATCTCAAGAGTTGAAGATGAGGGTTTTAAGCATTTGTTAAAAGTAACTATGCCGTTGTATACAGTTCCATCAAGGAGAACAATTGATTCTTTGATTCATCGAAAATATGAAACGGTTGCCCATATTGTAAAAGAGAGACTGGAAAATGTGGCAAATGTGTCTCACTACTGACATTTGGACTGAAACGTGCCAAACGAGAAGCTTTTTTTTGTGTAACAGTACATTTTATTGAAAATTGGGAACTTGAATCTGTCATTCTAGGTGTTTATGAATTGCATGAAAGTCACACTGCCCGAAATCTGACTGATCACCTAGTGATCACAGACTCTGAATAGGGTATAAAAGAAAAAGTTACTGCTGTTGTAACTGATGGAGGGGAAAATATTTGAGGTGCAGTGGGAAAAGCATACGGGAAACAAAAGCATGGGTAACTGTTTTGCTTTTTTACTGAATTTAATGGCACAAAAATCGTATCAGTTGTTGCTAGATGTAGTTTCAATCCTCGGTTAAGTTAAAAGCATTGTCAGATGGTTCAAACACCGCGTGGTAGGTGCAACACAGCGTGGTGAAACACAGCGTGGTTTGTATTAATCGTTGCATGTCTTACTATCTTTTTTTGTTTTAGTATCAAGATGTTGCAAAATTATTCTTATTAAATTGTATACATGACTTGAGAGAGGTTATGTATTGTCAATATATCCTTCGGCAGCTTAGAAATTTCTGAAATAATAGCTATAATTTAACGAATTGACGAATTGCCAAAAGAATTTACTGATCTACTAAGAAACATTTATTTGAGATAATCATATATGTAAATCTGTAGTGTAGTACATTCAAAAATGTATGTTATATATTGTTAAAAAGATAGATGTTTTATAACATCGATGTTTTTTGGTCGATGTATCAATACCATCGATGTTTTAATTTCTAACATCGATATTTTGAAACATCGATGTTTTGCCATCGATGTCGCACCACTAGGGAATGTTTTGACATTTCATATGGTTTTCATCATTTTCCTGTGAAAATCAAGCATTTGTCAAAAGGATTCCTGAATTGCTACAAGTTGCATAAATGCAGACTTCTCACTGTTATGGAAAATATTTTTTATCTACCAGTCAAAATATTGACTGAGGGTATTAATTATGTGTATCGGTTCCAATATACGATTGTGTTCCGTCCAGATAAACAAAGCTCTCAATGAGAGTGAGGGAGTCTCTGGAGTCCTCAGCGTTAAAAGAATTGCAGACAAGTGAAACGTTTGGCACTGCCTTGCAATTTTCTCTTAGCTTTAGTCATAGTTGGAAATATGTTAACGGAGCGTTTTTGGTAAATCAAGAAGGAGCTAAATTTTATTTAAAACCTTCTTAAGTTTTCTCTGATGGTTTCAGGAATATGACTGCTTTTAACTGGGGAAATTTTTGTAATAGTTAGAAAGATTCAAAGATAATTACCGGAAGGTTACGTCCCTGAAACGGAAGTGAAAAAATCCCTATTTTTGCAAGATAAGTTACTGGCAGAAATTGGGCACATTTGCTGCCCATTATTTTCCAGGAACGTTTCTGAATTATTTTTACAGTAGGTAGAAGTAAATAATACTTCTCGTTATGCTTTTGGTCAGAGTTGGGCAAATTTTAATTGCATTGACAATTGAAGATTAACAATTGATTAATTGGTAAACGTAACCACAACAATTAACAATTGATCAATTGTAACTGTGGAAAATTACAATTAACAATTAATTAATTGTTAATTGTAGTTTACTACAATTAACAATTGTCGATTGTTCTGTGAATTTTAATTAAAACTAACTCATAAAAAAATTACTGGTTTTGTACAATATATTCTACAGACGACAGGTCTACCTGGCACGTGGACCCTAAACGGGTGCCATATTACTATCTATTTAAATACACATGTTAGCAACAAATAAAATATCAATAACTTTCAGTAAAGTATCGTCCAATAGCCAGGGCTAAAGCAGAAATATATGAAATACTCGAGTTGAACCGAACCATTGCTTCGGTCACTCGTCTGGTCTGCGCTAATTCTATATTAGCTACCAGTTTGTTTGGCACTCTTGGCTTTTTTAAGAAGTTTTCCATCTTCAGCTCATTCACTTTCCTATGCCGGGCTGATGCGTGCTAATAAGTACGATACTGCAATCCTCGGCTGGAAGTGACTAGATGGCGGCGGGTTGCATATATCAGTAACTTTATTACGAGTAATAAATCTTATGGCTCAAGCAAAATATCCTCAAAAAAGGTATATTTTAGTTAAAAATTAATTTTCTTTCCGTACTAGTAAAAGTCCGAAGAACATCTGAGGGAAATTACAGAAATGCATCTTAATTACACGATTTAAAAAATAAATAAATAAACAGAGCGGTCTCTGAGATCTTACGTCCCTGTTATGTCCTTCTTTCTGATTTCCCCTGTCACAGGTTAAACTATAAAACAATGATTTGCACAATTTCAAAACTTAATTAAAACACAAGCATTTACGTGTGGAAGAAACTTGCCAAGACGAGAACAGTTCACGCGGCGAGCGAGCATTCAACGCTGAACGACAATACGAATTCGAATAATACTTTGAACTCTGTACGCTGCGCTGTACCTATTGATACATTAAGTAAATTGTTAGTTTTAATTGTTTCATAAAATAATTAAAAAAATTAATTTCAATTATTTTAATTGTGAAAAGCGATTAACGTACATTAATCTAATAGGGAAGTATCAACCTATCAAATATTCCAATTTTAACTATTGCACAATGTTGACAGGCTTACAAAACACAAAAATTCACCATGGCCGGATTTTTAAAACCAACGATTGATTTTTTATGAATTTTTTAAAGAGCGATGCGCAAAAAAGAGGTGTGGCCTAAAACGTCAGCAGCTGACGTCATTTCCCTGTTCCGATCAGAGCTCCATTTCCATGCCGTGTTGCGCCTACCAGGAGGTGAATAGCACTGTCTTTTTCAGCCTTTTTAAAGCATTTAACCAGCATTTTTTCCATCATGGGGCTAGGATTCACGAAAGGTCAATCCAATAACCTTCCTCAAGTAAAGTCATTCATGGTGTTTGACTTTTTTCGAAAGGACGAGAGGTTTAATGTCCTAGAAGCACGGGGAGTGAGACAACAAAGTTTCACCATTGTTATTCTTTAAAATTGTACGTACATATCCGTCTATGTTTGCAGTTCATATTATTATTCGCATTAGTTTCCCTTATCAAGATTGATCATTTCCATTTGTGTGTCGATGGTTTTTTTATCTGAATATATAAATTACAATGTAAGAGCGCTATTCCAGTTCTTACTTGGCGGCTTTTAATGAGGCGCGCATTTTGTAACAACCCTACTGCAAGTGATTCCAGTACTAAGTTTTAGAGCAGTTTTTGCATGAAAATTTTTCGCTTTGTTGGCAATAAAAGTTGATCTGCTTTTTTTTTTGTGGAAAATTGTTTTAAATCCACTAATACATGTTAATTATCCTTGAGTTTTTGTGCAACTTAGCAAAAAAAGGAAAAATATATTTTTTTGCTCTTTTGATAAAAATAATAAATTTGAAAATGGTGTTCATTTCATAAAATAAGTACCTTTTTGCAGGTGAGAAAGGTCTTGTATATATAGAAACGCTTCTGGTGATAAACTGAAAATGTATTTTTAAATTATCAATTTGTAATAGTTAAAATTTGAAGATAGTTTGAATGTTAAAAAGAAAGTATTAATAGTTTTTGCATTGTTATTAAAATGGAAATAGTAATGCATCTATTACTTTCTATTTAAGTTTATTGTGCAGGGTTTAAATTCCTTTGTTTATTTGCATTTTTTTTAAAAATATCTCATATGCTTATTAAACATTTATTTATGAACAGTTGTGAACATATATTTCAAACTGTATTTCTCACTTGACATAGTTTTTAATTAAAATGAAGTGCAAATTTTCATTTTCAAATTTTAATTAATAAACACACTTGAAAACACTTCTTTCGAAGATCCTGCTGGGTCGGAACAATAACAAATCGCTTGTGAGGAGTTTTTTTAGATGTAGATACGCATCCAGGAACGAAGCAATACTTGTAATTGATTCTACTAGCCATGACAAAGAAAATCAAATTAAAAACAATCGCAGAATGCATTAAACCCTACAGACAGCAAAAGATTTTCACTAGCCTTTTATGCGCGCTGCTGTTAGAAGGCTCTTGTTTTCCCGCGCCTTCCCCCAAAGATCGCCAAGCACTTCTTTGTCCTAGCCAACCCCGCCGCCTCGCAGCGCGGCAGTGACGTCAGTCAAAGGACTTACAAGCAAATGACGTCACTCGCGCGTGAACTTTAAAAAATTATTTTAAAAAAAAGTATTAGTCGTATCGTAAAAATTTTTTCGCAGATGATGTTTATGTATGTTACTCTATCAAATAAAAATAAAATTAGAAAATCGAATACTTCCCTATTAAATTAATTGCAAAGTGCAATTAGTAGTTTAATTGCAATTAATTTAATTGCAATTACTTTTTTAATCAATTAACAAGGCAATTGAAAAAATAAATGATTAATGCCCAACACTGCTTTTACTGAGGCAGTGAGAGAAAGAAAAAAATATCTAATTTCACATTTCTGTACATATTTATTAAGCAAAATAGCATGAATTAGAAGATTTAGTCCAAGTTAGGCAGAAGATCATCATTGAACGATGTTAGGAACTTTATGAGTCGGTTGAGCTAAGGCCACTATTTAAGTGAACTGACTTATCCGACATTTTGGTTCCAAAATTGTCGGGTGGCAAAATCAGTATTTGCACAAAAGCCTAGTTGCAAAAAACTGGTGCCCAAGCTATAGATCTGTTGAGTGATGGATGTTTGAATTTTTGATTCTGTACATGGAAGAAAATTTCGATAATATAAATTAAGAAAAAAACAAATACGGTGTGAAAAGGAGGTTCATTGCAGTAAACATTTTGCAATACATTTTTTTTTGAATTTGTGAACTAAGTTATTATTTCAGATTTACCTTAAGGGACATTTTACTCAACTTATTATCAATTTTTTTTACGACATGGCAACCAGCGACTATTCCGATTCCGAGTCACAACTGACTACAACTGTATTTATGTCGAGGTCTGCATACTAAGTGCCTTGCCTCCATTATTTTTTATACCGACAGATGGCAGCACCATCACCGGATCGAACAGTTGATGAGAATTTAGAACTAGACCAGGAGCTAATAGCTACCTGGTGCTAGCACCCCAGAGGTATCGATTCACTTGGAGGACATTGAGACCACGAGCATATTTAACGTCGCCCAGTCCCCTTTAATGACGACGGTGGATCTTCGACCATCGAGGTTCGAACTCAGAACCCTCCGGCCCCAACTCCGACACTCCACCGATCGGGCTACCACGGCTCAACCTTGCGACTATTATAACGTAATTATAAAAACTAGAAACAGGGTTTGTTCCGATGCCGTCTTGGAACCAAAATGTCGGATAAGTCGGCCTGTCCATTTTAAGGGGTTTTAGGTTGAGCTTTCGGTGCTGTTCTACACAAACATAAAACACATAATTCAGCCCACCATTTAGATTTGAAATCGATCACCACAATGACATATATGAAACAACCGGCTTATTGAGATAAACATCACAGTGAGTGAATAGTACATCAGAACTATTGAGAAGAGATAAAATGGAGGGAGTGAAGACTTTCATTCACGAAATCCAGTCACGTGATACATTTTAAAGCAAAGCATTGGAAGAAATCAGGTTTCTTTCGTTTGTTTCACGCAAAATGTGCCAACCATTCGTCATTGTTGAGTCACGTGACTTCGGGTCCTCGAGTCAGCTTTTGCTAAGCCGATGACTGGACACTTGCTTCCTCCATTTTAATTCCTGCTCTAAGATCAGAACGGATTTTTCAGATGCAGCATTTCAAGGATGAAACCTTAAAACAGCACAGCTCTTTTGGATATTTACCACAGAAAACTAGTATAAAATGCCTAACTTTTTCATCAATTCATCACAGAAAAACAGCACAAAATACTCAGCCCAGCTTTTTGAGTCTACTTAAAATTCAATGCATAAAAGTTTGAAGTGAATACTTTTCCGTATTTTAAAACAAATAATATTTATTTTTAAAACACATTATTTTAGCAACATTCTAATAATAATAAACTTTTTCTGATAAAACATACTGACTTGCCAACCGAGGTGAGAATTTTATACTGTGATTTTATAATATAAAATATTCTATATGAGTTATTATGTTATTATTTTGTTTTGGAGTCAAACAAATTATTGTTTCATGTGAAATATTTACTACTTGTGTATATTGTGGCATTTTTTAAATATAAATATTATATAATTTAATATATATTTATGCATTTGTACTTCAAATTATACTGATTTGAAAACAGTGCGCACAGTGCCTTTGGCGCTCCTTACTGTTGACTTCTTATTGCTAACTCATGTTGAATAATAATGTAGAATTTTTTAAGGTTTGTGATAGTCTTTTGTAATTTACGTTGTATGTGCAACATTATTTTATTTTGTTTACTGTTTGTAATGTATGTGTGTATTTTGTCACTAAATCTTATCTTAAGTTTAAAAATTATGTAATAGCAGTATCCGTCAACAATTGCTTTATCCACACATAATATATTGCCATTTAATTAGCTTATTCCAGGCAGTCAACTACATCACAAATTATTATGTGGAACATCGATTTGATTGCCGTTTTTTTTTTTTTTTGGGGTTTACACCAGTTACAAACACCACACGAAAACTTTTTTCTATTGACGAGTGCGGAATTATACATTCCTTACTGAAAATTTAAGTTTTTTTTGCGATAACAATAAAATTTCATATGGCTCATCACAAATAATAATAATACTGTAAAAAAATTCCGAAACGTACTGATTTCTGGGTAACGTTTTGGGATTTCAATGGTTATTATCCACTTCCTGAAAAAATCAAGTATCAATGTCAAAAAGTTTCCCGGATTGCAACAAGTTGCACGAATGCAGACTTTTGCTGTAAAAATTATTTTTTGCTCCCAGTTTAAAGATTAATTGAGTGTAATTATCAAGTGAATCGGCTTTCATCATTTCATTACGGCCCGGCCAGGACTCATTAAGCTCCGAAAGGGAGCAAGTAAGTCAATGGACTACGTAGCATGGCAGGAGAGTAAAATTGTTGATACTTGCTTGCAGCTCTGTATTTGCTTAGGCCATGTTTGCAATACTGCTTGTGAAATTTCTTGGTAAATCAGAAAGGTGTACTACCTGTACTAAATCTACATAACTATATTCTAAAATTTCAGAGATATGACTGGGCTTAACCGGTAACATTTCTGAATATTTCAGGAGGTTAACCGGATAATTTCAGGAAGATTCTGAATTTTAACAGAAAACGTTCCTGGGTTTTGCAAGATATGTTACTGGAAAAAAATGGGCATATCAGCTGCCCATTATTTTCCAGAAACGTTTCCGAATCGTATTTACAATATAAGGTTGTAGAAAAAAAATACACTTTTGTCAAATTTAAAATTGCTTATTTCAGCCAATAAGAGAGCAGTACATGCGTTCTACCGTAGAAATTTGTCACATTTTGAAGCGGTGGACACTGTAAAAACGATTCAGAAACGTTACTAGAAAATAATGGGCAGCTTTTGCGCCCAACTTCTCCCAGTAACATATCTTGCAAAAACCAGGAACGTTTTGCGCTAAAATTCAGTAAAATTCCTGAAATATTCCTAGAAGTTTCCTGAAAAGTTCAGAAATATTTTCATTTAAAGTCAGTCGTGTCTCTGGAACCTTAGAGTAAACTTACGTAGGTATAGTGTAATAGTTTGCCACCTTCTGATTTATCAAGAAAGTTCCAAATGCAACATTGCACACATGGCCGTAACTAAAACAGAATTGCAATTAAGATATTTGCTCTCTCGCAAAACGACGTTGTCCATGGTCTTATTCGCTCCTTTTGGGAGCTTAATCAACCTGGATGGACCATAGTCGAGTTGATGCTGATATTCTTTATAAATACACGTAGTTAATCTTTAAACTGGGAGCTAAAAATATGTTTCACAACAGTGAGAAGTATGTATTCGTGCATTTTGTAGCAATTCAGGAAACTTTTTGACAATGATGCTTGGTTTTTCCAGGAAGTGGATAAAAACCATTGAAATCCTGAAGTGTTACACGGAAATAGGGTACACCGACCAGTGAATGAACAGTTAAGCACAATTTCATTTTTTAAAAATCCTAGTAATTTTAAATTCTATACTATACAGATCGTGATAGTTAAAACATTTTAATTGATCTATGTAAATATCTCTAAAAAATTGCGGGAACTTAAATGGTACCGCTTCCGACTTTTTTAGGTGTTTAAAGAAAAAATGACACAACGACCCAGAGAATGAACACCTCGAACCAGTAAATGAACACAAATTGGTCCAGTGAATGAACATGATAAATTTTGATTCAAAAAGAAACTAAGTTTCTTTGAGATCTATCTATCCATCTATAAAACTATCTATATCTATTTATCTATCTATCTATTTATATAACTAACTATATCTATCTATCTATCTATCTATCTATCTAACTATTTATATAACTATCTATATCTATTTATCTATATCTATCTTTTTATATCTCTATCCATTTATCAATATACCTTTCTATTTTTTTTCTATCTATCTATCTGTATATGTATATATATATATATATATATATATATATATATATATATATATATATATATATATATACTTATCTATCGATCTATCTACTTATCTATCTACTTACTTACTTATCTATCTATTTATCTATCTATCTATCTATCTCTTTATCAATATATCTACCTATCTATATCTATCAGTCTATCTACCTGTCTATATATCTACTATCCATCTATCTATCTACCTACCTATTCTATCTCTATATTTATCTACCTATATATCTATTTACCTCTTATTTTTTATGTATCTATCTCTATATCTTCCTCTATCCTCTCTACTATCTATCTATCTATATGCAAACATACATACATATCTACCTATCTATTCTCTATTTGTAGATATATTTCTATCTCTCTTTCTACCTGTCTATCTATCAAGAGAGATAAAGATATAGAAAGATAGATGTAGGTAGGTAGGTTAATATACAGATAGAGATAGAGATAGATAAAAGATAAAACTCAGTAAAAAGTGCATTGTTTGCAAAGACAAAAATAAAGAAATTATAAAATATATAATGAAATACATAAATAAGTAAGCATATAAAACTATCTGTCTTACAAAAAAGTACAAAACTGAAAATATCTCAAAGAAACTTTAAATTTCTTTTAAAATCAAAAGAAATTTTGCCATTGTTCATTCACTGGGTTTTCGCAATTTTTCGTACCCAGTGATTGAACACCCCTCTACCTGAAAATCTACGCATTCTGCATTGACTGAAACAATTTAAATCCATAGCCTAAATATGTATACTTATTTTTTCTTTCGTAGAGTTAAAAAATAAAATTTATCGATAAAAATAATATGTATCAAAATAATTGCTAGCACGAAACCAGCCTTATTATTTGGAAAGAGAGAAAGAACGATTCACGGCAGTTAAAATTTCAACTTTTTTCCAGGAAAAAAATACGTATCCAAAGTAACCAATCAGGCGTCAGATAGCTTAGAATATCAATAAAGAACGCTTTTGTAGTGAATTTATTCAGAAAAATTTTTTTGGAAGCTTATTAAAAAAAAAAATGACGCGCTGTTCATTCACTGGGTGGTGTTCACTCACTGGTCGGTCTACCCTACTCAGTAATGTTTCGGAATTTTTTTACAGTGTAGAGAAAAAAAGCTGATGTGGTAGAAGAAATAAACGAACTACAGTTTTGACAGCAACATGTATGCATGTTTTACACTAGAACAGCTCAAAGGTATAAATGAGCAGAAATTCTCTTAGAAATTGATCTCCCGTGCGTTTCAGAATGCAGCTGAATATATATTGCACGCTTATTCTAAAAAAGAAAAGCAAACGTTTAAAGTATTTCTATTGCTCGATTATTATCTAAAATGCATGTTTAATGGTATTAAACATTGATATGAAATGTTGATTTTATAAAATAGAAAACCAAGCTGTTCCTACTTGTATTTCAGAACAAACAAAAGTGAAATAAAATAAGAATTGCATTTCAAAAAATCATTTTTCATTGAAAAATATTTCTCTGAATTGTAACTATAGAGAATAATTTAAAAACTGCTCTTTCATTCTGGCTAGAAGCAATGCCGTTTCTAAAATATTTTCGAGAGGAAAACACAAACTTATGCGTTAAATTTGCATTGCGAAATCGGTATATTTTTTACTTTTGCAAAGCAAAGGCTTCAAGAAATGCAGAATGAATAAATTGAAGATTTTAGACTTAAAATAAGATTCATATTTCGGTAAAACAGATGCCCAGGAAATTTATGATACGCATAAGTAATAAGATACAATGCAAATGTTTGTTGATTTATTTTAGACTTTGCGTGCAAATACTAGTAAGGGTCATTCCATAGAAATGTCAACTTCAACCTCAGATTTTTTTCCCCACAAAGCCTTAATTGTGACCAATCATTTCATTTCACATACTTTCTAGTACATAAATCCAGTAACAGTTTGCAAAAATTTCATTCGGTGTTTTTCTTCTGGCTCTAAACGTGCGAGGTTGTAGAAAAGGCTTAGCATGTGCAAAAAACATGCGTCTACGTTTTCTTGGGTAATGTAAAATTTTTTTCAAATTTTTAAAAGAATTATGTTTATTCTAAATGATTAGATGTCGAACAAATAGAATCGACTGTTCTTTTTGCATACATTATAAGATAAGTATTTTAATTAGTTTGGTTATTTCACTGAAAATATTTACGTTACGTTAGTCACGAAAATGTACTATTTTCTGCTTAAAAACTAAACCGGATGGTTGAACCAAACAGCACTTTTTATTTTCTTACATCTGTGTCATATCTACTTAAAAAGTTCAAAATATTTATTTTAGTATCAGTAGATATAAAATAATTAGTGTGACTAACGTAACATTTGAGCTGTGACTAACATAACATTTTAAAAATGACTGATAATATTTAAAATTTATTTAATTTAATCTACATTTTCATGAACAATTTTGAATATGTAGGCATTCTATATTGATTAAAAATATAAAGGGTGAAAAATACTAGCAATATTACATTGTAGACCTTCTGTTTACTTAGAAAAATACTTTTTTAAAGCTCTTTAAAAAGATACTTACAATTTAAAGAATTATTTGAAAAAAATAAAAAAAGGTGAGTAAATCAAAATGAGTACTTTGCTGAATGTGCATTCAACACAAGAATCCAAGCTAAGAATTACGATAATAGAAATGCAGTCTTAACAAAGGAGAACGTCCTCTATTTTTTAGAAAATGTATCTCCACCTATTATTAAAATAAAGTAATGGCTGCTCGTTGGAAAATATTTGGAGATGTTACATGATACAGTGACATTAAGCGCTGCTGCCATATATTTCAGAAAATGCAAGAATGATCATTTAAAAATTCAAACATTTGCGGTGATATCTGGAATTAAAATGCAATCTGCAAAAACGTTCGAATATATATATATATATATTTTAATGTTACATTTTAATTCAAAAGGATACACAACACTATTCGTTCGATGAATCAGTAAACCTTAAAAAAAATATATATGCCATTGAAAAGTACTACGGAGTATCTTATAACGGTAACTAGTATATCAGCAAAATACTAGAATTCGGTAAAACTATCAACTTGCATGAAGTTAATTTTTTAAAAGAGAGATATTTAGGACTTAATTAGTCGAAGAATAATGTTATTCAGTTTGTAAAAGCAGTTTTTTTTATTATTATTTTTTTCGCACATTCAAATTGAGTTAATTGAACTGAATCATTCCATTCAATTTCTTACACTAAAACAGAAAAAAAGTAAAGAAAGAACCATAATGCAACACAAAGAAGGTTCCTTAAAAGTGCAAAAGTAATATAAGAGCAAAAAATTAATTATAAAAAGTTATTTATATACATTCATTGCTTGTTATTCGATGGTTACGTTAGTCACGTTACGTTAGTCACACAGAGTTTTTCGTAAAAGCACCATTGAGGACCAAAAGAGATTCATCTGTAACAAATCTGCAGTACATTTTTAAAAATAGATTGTTTAATTCTTACAAATATATCGGTCAATTTCAAATGCCTAAGTAAAATTCAGAAATATTTGTCTCGTAACATAAGCGTTGTTTTTCAGGGTTGCAAAAATGTTACGTTAGTCACGATGTCTTTTTTGGTGAAAAAAACATCTGCCAGCGCTTATTTTGCTTCAAATTATTGGTAGAAATAAAAAATAGTCACCTTGTACATTTTAAATCTGCATATTAAACCAAAACATATTTATTTTTACTCCCGGTGTAAGTGAAAAGAGTTTGAAAATCAGCCGCGAATGTTACGTTAGTCACTATGGAATGACCCGTATCAATAAATAAATACTCTGCTCGTATTTATTTTATTTAAGTTTCACACTTGGTAAAAGTTATTTGTGGTACTAAAACTTTAATACGACCGCTTTATGATGATTTAAGAAATTAGCCAAGAGGTAAAACCTTTCGATTTTGCATGATTTTGGGCAGTTTGTACCATGTGTAAGTGGATCGATCTTGGTCATACCTCTTTCAGCCGCCATTAGCAGTACAGCAGCGCCTCCTATATTTCATTTGAACTGCGAATAAGCATGCATTGTTGAAACTGAAGAGTTAGTAATGTTGCCTTTTCAGAGTTCATGTGTGACTATGAAAATATATTTTTCATCTTCAAAAAATATGGAGATATGAGAGAATATCAAAAATGTACATTTTGAAATTATGTTATTGCCTTTATCAATAAAGTGTTAAATGTTTATTCAGCTAAGAGCAATTTATAACAGAGTTTGTAAAAAATGTGTTAAAGAATAGAATTGCGGTTCATAATGGCAGTATACGAAGATAATGATTGGATTTTAGAGTCGGTACAGTCATGCGCAGAAATATAATTGAAGAAGCAAGTACCATGCGCTAGACATGAAATGGTTTATTTTAACCTCACCCGTCGAAACTGAGATCAATATCTTTTACTTCTTTTTCTCGAACATTTTGTGATGATTTTTTGTTAATGGAATTTTTATTGCGTTTAGTTTGATTTCTGTTTCATTTTGGATTAAAAAAAAAAAAAAAAAAAAAAGAAAAAAAAAAAAAAAAAAAAAAAGAAACATTACTAATATGTTGCCATGCAAAAATTTGAAAACAATAAATTAGAATCCGTTCTACAAGTTTTGTTCTCTATTTCTGTATAAGAATTTTAATTTGTGTTTCAATTTCGATTTTTGACTATTCTAGGTGAATTCTATTTGAAAATGCTACGAGTAATAGAATACGAGGAAAGAAACGAATCGTTTCTTGTTTTCAACAAAGTTCTACAAAATTCTAAATTACACTTATATTTGAATATTTAAACACCCAAAAGGTGCCATGCAAATGAGATCAAACTCAGAAGGAAGGCAATCTAGTAAATGATTTGCAAATGATTAAAATTTCTGAGTGATTATGCATAAGTGGTCTAAGTAGCGACACCTTATTGGCTGAGTTAGAGATCGTTAAAATGTTTTGATAACATTTTCAATGACATACCTTTAAGCCTCGTTAATTACAAAGAGAGTCATACAAGTTTTGTCTTAAACAGCAACAACACTTAACTGAAGATCAACTCCGATATTCCATGTTACTTGGTTCTCGATTCCACAACTGCTGCGTTTCTCTGCTTAGGGGCCATTCATTAATTACGTAAGGGTCCCGAGGGGGATGGGGAGGAAAAATCTCTACGTATCCTTATTTGGAGGGGGGGGGGGGTCAAACCCATTCTTACGTAATATTTTCCAAGTCGATATTTTACGTTAGGAATCGCGAGGTCTGTTGGTTTGGCAGGGATCATATTTCATTTGTGTCTGGAAGGTAAAAAACATATTAGAACGAGCTATTTTCTATTTGTTTTATAAAGAATAAATAGTGCAAAATTTCAATCACACTATATATGGCATGTTTTATTTTTAATTACTATCGCCTCATATACAAAACAATATCGAAAAAACATTCAGTCTAAATTTAAACTTTTTAGCAAATATTTCTTTACACAAAAAGGTTTAATTTAACTATCGTGAATTTAGTAACGTGTTTAGAATCTTACGTAAGAATAGGAAGCAGGGGTTTGAAAAATCTTACGTAACCTTACATGGGAATAGGGGGGGGGGTGGGTGTAGTCAAAAACTGCCAAAATCATCCTTACGTAGTTAATGAATGGCCTCTTATCTACGACCATAAAGTTAAGTGTTGTTCCTATTTTCACTTTTACAATAAACGCTTAGACTAAGTTTTTCTTAAAATTTGGAATTAGTGCTTTGGAATCAAGGAATTGTACAAAAGTACTTATGCTCCAAACAAGTTTTTATTGAAGTATCCCATCTAAGATGATAGCAGAGGGAAAATATCCTAAATCACCACAAAAAAAGAAGCTAGAGATGGATCATAAATCAGCCTGAGTGATTGCACCATTAGCGGCTAATGGTGCGCATACGCATTCGCTTGACACCTGTTTTGCTTCTCTTTAGTACGAAGAAATAAAAAAGGAACTTGCAAAAATACAAGTGCTTGTTTAAGACAGATCCCTTCTATCAATGTTAGCTTCATCAAAGTTCTCAATTGTATGTCATGTAAGATGATATGAATTAAAGGAAAGAGAGCAGAAATGGGTTCTTATGATCAATCTTGGATAGAAAGACGAAGATTAAGCGAAGAATAATGTTTAGAATTATTTACTTTTCGGAATGTATTTGATTTATCGTAAAGTCTTGGAACAGTTTCTGTAAGAGTAATTCAAGAATAATGCAGCGAGTAACGCCTTATTAGTTGCTTTCAACAAATGGAGCTGTTTATTTGGTTTCAAAACGTCATACTAGATGCATTTTCCGTTGTGTAATATCAAAGTTTTCGCTCAAATGTCGTGGTTTGAATGAGATTGGTGTAAGTCATTAAAAAAAATTTTTAATAAAAGAAGGTTTTGCAAAAATTTCTACAGAAATATCAAAACTACGAGAGCAGGATTTGTATTTAAAAAAAGTATTCCCCCCCCCCCGCCTTATGAACTTGGAGAAACTGTTTGAAGCTGGAAGGAGTAAGGCCAATCATTGGCTTACAGGGTTCGTACGGGTCATGGAAATCCTGGAAAGTCATGGAAAAAAATAACAGAATTTCAGACCTGGAAAAGTCATGGAAAATTGAAATTTTCATTGAAAGTCATGGAAATTTATTTCAAGTCATGTCCTTTGAAAAATGTCCTGGACAAAGAGAAAGGAACAGTAGCTAAAGCAGCATTATAAATCTTGAGTGATTTAACAGTATACATAGCACATAAAAGTTATTAAATGCGAAAAATTGAACAAGCCAGGAATCAAATCTGAATTTTGAAATCTCATTGCATCCACTTTTGTCGCAGCCGCTTGCCATTTTTTGCGATGTGATTTTACTGCCTGAACATCACTTATTTTGAATTTTCTGTTATTTCAACACTTCTTATGTTTCATATTCTGCAGTAGCAAAATTTCACGTTCTGAGTTTTGCCACGCCTACTGAAAAAAAAAAAAAAAAAAGCAATTCAATTGCATGCGAGTTCGATTCCATCACTCGTAAGGACTTTTATTATTAAATTTATCAGAGTTTATCTTAATTTTGTTGAATGTTTTAGAAAATAAAGATCTTACGTCAGACGATAGGATACAGAAAAAGAAGAATTCTAATGCTCTAAAACAGTAGTGCCTAACGTACAGCACGCAAAACTAATCCATGCGGCCCACTGCTACGGTTCAATGTCGGAAATTAAACGTGTTCTGGAATTTCTGAACCTATTAATTTATATGCATTTGAAAATGTGCAAATTTGTTAACAAAACAAATATACTTTTGAATCAGAAGATTGATTCATTACTGAATGGTTTTTTTCAAACACGATCTGATTTAGAAACATAAAGAACTAAACTATGTGGCTTTACTTTAAAGAACCAAAATACTGTCAAGTTACGTGGAGGATTAAAGGCACAGTTGGACACTAAAAGGTAACTTTTGAAGCAAAATTATTGAAACTTAGTGATGACTCATTTAAGCTTTGTTCCATTCAATATCATTCTGCCTGTTTTTAAAGAAAAATATCAGACATTTAAGCATCATTATATTCGCTTCACTGCATTTTTACTTTATTTAAATTTATATGATGAAGACAAATAAGAATAGTTTAGTTTTTTAAGTGTGCACTTATATTTTTTCCGTTCCGAGTAAGTGCTTCAATGAGGCTGTGGCATTCATATAGACGTTTTGCTAATGCTCATTTCCAAATATTACCAAGCTTGAGATTAAATAGTGCTATTCTCTTCGTATAACGAGGTCATGAAAATTTTCATTGAAGTCATGAAAAAGTCTTGGAAAAGTCATGGAATTTTTTCATCCAAATAGAGTATGAACCCTGGGCTTAGGAAAAGCTGAGGCAAAGATCCCCAGTCACATGGTTCGATTACGACGAATGAGAGTCATGATTTATATAAAACTACATTGTAAACAAATTCCGAATCGTCCCGATTATTTCCGAGGAACGTTGGGGAATTTCATGAGTTTTCACTTATTTCCCCGTAAAATCAAGTATCTCCACAAAAAAGTTTCCTGAATTGCGTTAAGTAGCACGAATGCAGACTCCTCATTGATACAAAAAATATTTTTAGCAACCAGTTTGGAGACCAACTGATTGTATTTATTACTAGCAATACCCGCACGGCTTTGCCCGTAGTATACAATTGAAAGGTGATTTGATTCGCCTGTATATTTGCAAATAACGGATGATGAATCTCTCGTTAATTTACTCGCCCATGTTACGGTTCCACGTTATGATAATTTGGTAATTTACTCGCCCATGATATGATAATTCGCTCGGTAAAATGTTCTTAAAATTGGAATAGAAAAAGAACAAAACCGAATTTTTGAAAAATCGCTTCGAGGTGCAGACCCCCATGCTACAAACTAATTTTGTGCCAAATTTTATGAAAATCGACCGAACGGTCTAGGTGCTATGCACGTCACAGATATCCGTGTAGAGAGACTTTCAGCTTTATTATTAGTATAGGAGAGCCTTATCCATGGACCGTCCATGTTAACTATGCTCCCAGTGAGAGCGAATTAATCTCAGAATAGCTGCAGCTTTGCAAGACAGGAGTTGCAGGCAAGAGAGATATTAAGTTCTTACTAGCAATTCTGCAATAGCGCTTTGGGCCGTGGTTGCATTGATGCTTCTGGAGCTTTCTTAGAATCTCCAGAAGGTTCTAATGAATTGTATCATAACTACCGAATTTCCCTAGAAGGCTCTAGAATCAGACTTTAACCGGTTAAATTTCTATATCCTTCAGAAAGATTCAAGCCTAATTTCAGGAAGGTTACTGATTTTTTAGCAAAAAACGTTCTTGGTTTTTGCGAGATATGTTACTGGCAGAAATTGGGCATATCATAGCTGCCCATTAATTTTCAGGAACGTTTCTGAATCGTTTTTACAGTGTAGTGAAAGAAACACGACTTTTTCCTTCTAATGCTTTACTTTAAAATATATCACCAGGGGCTACCGGGACTTAAATTTTTGGGAGGGGGGAAAATTCTCAATTTTTCGAATGGAACTCCAAGTTTCGCCGAATGATAATATACCGCGATTCACACATAAGTGCATCTACTGAAAAGGGACATTCGGGTATTTAAACATTGCAATATTGAAATAATTTTCTCGAATTTGTCGAATTGTCTGACCAAATATGTCAAACAAGGAAAGTTTTTGGGGTGGTCACAGGGACCTTCCGTGACCCTTCGGGGTACAACACCCTTGTATATCACGCGACTTGAGATCCTTCATTCATGAATTGAAGACTATCTTAATTGAAGGCTTTCTATACCTTTTATTTCTTCTCAATGCTTATGAACCAACTTTTGTAAAAAGTTACTTTTAAATTGTTTTACATTAAGTTTAGCTTTGTGTCTCATAAAAGGGTGTGTCTCATAAGATACGTTCATTGCTAAGCCAAATTAATAAATAAATAAATAATGTTTCTTGAAGAATTCAAATTTTAATTTTACTATGTAGAAGTGGAGTCTATATTCTTCATAAAGTTTATGCAGTGAAACAAGAATCGAACATGTTTAGAGTCTTCAGAGTGTTTTAAACAACAAAGAAATATCTGTTACAAATAAATAATAAAAAAACCCAAATAACTAATGTTCCTGGAATTTATCAAAATTTAATTTTATTTTGTAGAAATAGAGTCTTAGTTCTTCATTAAGTTTATGCAGTGAAGCAACGATCTAACATATTCAGAGGCTTCACAAGATGTTTTAAGCAACAAAGACATGTCTGTTATCAGTAAATAAATAAAGAAATAAATAATGTTCCTGGAAATATTCAAAACTTAACTGTAATATGTAAAAGTAGAGTCCATGTTCTTCATAAAGTTCATGCAGTGAAGCAAGACTCGAACATATTTAGAATCTTCAAGGTGTTTTGAGCAACAAAAGCATGTCTGTTACCAATAAATAAAATAGAAATATATATAAGTATATAAATAAATAATGTTTTTGGAAGTCTTCAAAATTTAATTGCAATACGTAGAAGTAGAGCCCGTGTTCTTCATAAAATTCACTCAGTGAAGTATCTAACATATTTAATCTTTGCAGGGTGTTTTGAGCAACAAAGACCCGTCTGTTTCCGTGGAATCTCCCGTTAAAGAATGTTTTGTCTAAATTGCCTTCATGTTATTTCAATATTTGGTCCAACCCAGAACATTCATCGTATTTTAAAAAACTAAAGAAATAAGTAAGCAAGTACGCAGTTAAATATTAAACAAAGAATATGTAAATAGAAAGAATGAATGAGTAAAGTACAAGTACGTCAATTGATAAATGACACTGGTTTTATGATTAAAATAGTAATTTAAAAGTAATAAGCTGAACTAATGATCTGAAGTTAAGAATTAAAGCGGTGCAATCGGCGAACGAAATTCTGATTTCAAGTCCTTTAATGATACCTTAATGTTTCAATCAAAGTCATTAAGTAACTGCGGTAAACAAATATTGTTTATGACCATATTTCTTCTTCGAGTCATTTAAAATTTACAAAAGAGATAGAAGGAATAAAAAATGAGGGGAAAAATCCATTTTTTAATATCGCTCAAAAATAGCGAACAGATAATTAATAACACAACGTTTCGACGACGTTCATTTAATTTAGATTTTGATAATTGATTCATATGCCTTTCTTTGTGCTGAACCCGAGAAAAGGACTTTAATTTTCTCCTCGATCGTGTTGGAATCTTTCGCAAAACTGCAATTACAAAATTTAGAAGTTTTTAAAAATTTGGCAATTACACTCCTTTGCTTTCCGGTGCTTTTTTTGGGGTCTTAATTATTTTCGTCGTACTCACGAAGACGAAACTATTTCGAGTGTTTATGTAATTATTTCTTCCGAAAGATTGTGCCAGTTGTGGCGTAAAAACTGTAAACTTTTTTGCGAGAACTTGGTTTTTTTAGTGATTCAGATTCATACTCACAATCATCAAATATTTAGTTACACTCTACGAAATTACCGACACTCTACGAAAGATACAACTGCTCCACTTTATGCCTAAAACGGTTTCGAAGAGAGAGAGAGAGAGAGAGAGAGAGGGGGGAGAGGGGGAGAGAGAGAGAGAGAGAGAGAGAGAGAGAGAGAGAGAGAGAGAGAGAGAGAGAGAGAGAGAGAGAGAGAGAGAGAGAGAGAGAGAGAGAGAGAGAGAGAGAGCATTCCCACTGCAAGAAAATTCCGAAACGTTGTTGATTATATTTCCGGGTAATGCTAAGGTATTTCTCTGGTTTCCACCAGTTTCCTGGGAAAAACAAGTATTTCTGCGCAAAAGTTTTCTAAATCGCTGGAAACGTCATGAATACAGATTTGATAGTATGGTGAAAAATATTTTTAGCGATCAGTGCAGAAATATACTCAGCTTCTTTATTACGTGTTTCGTCTTGATTCGTTCTCAGTCAGTCCGATGGTGCCCTCGTAACTATACCAGTACTTAATTTAGAAACTATTCTTATGCACGTATTACGTATATAAGTTTTCTCTGAAGGTTCCCAATTTATTCCAGAAATGTGACTAACTTTTATTGGGAAGTTTCTGAAATCTTCAGAAAGACTCCAGGTTATTTTCAGGTATATTACTGAATTTTTGCGGGAAGCATACCTGCCTTTACCAGATATATTACTGGTAGAAATTAGATACATTAGCTGCCCATTATTATCCAGGAACGTTTCGATTTTCTTTTTTTTTTTACAGTGCCTAAAGGGCATGAATTTTTAGTTCAAAATGTGTATTCGTAAGCAACAAAATGATTTAATGCCCAATATAAGTTTTTAGTATCCTTTAAAGTAAATGCACAATAAGAACATGCAATAGCAATACGAGAGTATGAGAGAAAAAACCCCTACTTTTTAGTTTAACAACTATGAACAAATCTTTCCTTAGAAACCCATTAGTATAACTGAGTCATTAACAATGAAAAAAAAATCTAAAATTTAATTTTGCCGAAGAATCAATAGTGAAAATACATTAAACACGCATTTATACGGTTTTTCATTTAGAAAGATTGACATTTCCCCAGAAAAAGTCTTTTCATTAGTAATGTTTTTTCAGAACGAAGTAAGCTTTTCGAGAACAGTAATTATTAGCAGCAGGTGGTATCATAAGGTATAGAAGAACTTCATTAACTAAAAACAAATTAAACAGCATTACCAACATCAAACTGAGACAAAAATCCTCTTTTTAGCGTGGGGTAAATTAATTTTGCAACTCATCTACCTATAGTTTCCAACCTCTGAATGGGTGCTTATTAACATGTAAGTTGTTGGATAATATTGAGCTGCTACGAAGCGTTTTAGTACGTATGATGGATCTGATATTAAATGAAATATATTCTTATAATTGATTGCTGCTTTTTTTAAAGAATTAATATTGCTGTGACCTTTGTGAGGCCTTTTCAAAGTAAACATTCAAAAATTAATCAGTTGTTTTTAAAATTTATAACATTGTTTCAAAGTCAGTGGATTAAATTTTTATTTAATTAAGTCAGGCCAACATAATTTATGTTTATTTTAGGGATGTGCCGATAAGCAAATTGGCTGATTACCGATTAACTGGCTGTTGATAACCAGCCGATTAATCGAATCGGTCGATTAATGATCATAATGATTATCTTTCGAATTACTCTTTTTATAGCATTCAAATTACTCTCGAATGCTGCAAAAAAAATAAATAAATAAAAGAAAAAAAAAAAGAATAAATTGTATGAAAGTATAATCGAATTTAAAACGTTCAGATCGATCAAATACTGAATGACAGGATAATTGCAGCAATCCTTTCAAGAAGTGGAGAGAGCCTTAATAGGTTTAACTCAGGACGATCGGCAAACTACTATTTCTTAGCTGATAAATAATTTATATGAGCACATTTTGGAAGCGAGACGAGAAAATATCACGAGAAATGTCGGATATATTGACGAAATTTATTTTCTGCGAATGGTATGCCGAACTTTTCTGAAGTATTGCAATAATTTCTTGGTCGCAAGGAAAAAATGTTTATGTATAAAATAATGTTTGTTATTTACCATTGCTTATTGCAGGGGATTAGTGTTTTATATTTTAAATTTCATCAACTTCAGTCCGATACTTCTTTTTTTTTACTGAACTTCAACAAATTCTATATTTTTCAAAAGTTTTTCTTCTTTTTGGAGTTATTGTTGTGTTTAATTCAAACATCTCCTCCATGAGGGGGTGGCAGTAATATACAGTGTGTTCCAAAAATGACTGATACTTTTGAAAAATCTATAAAAACTAAATGGGCAGAGATAGAAATATACCTTTTGTTGTATTATGATTCGGACAACAGCAAATTTTTTGACAGACAAACTTTGAAAATTAGTTACAATGTTCCTCAACAGATGCCGCTGTATATATTTTAAAAGGTATTAAAAAAACGCAGTCTGTAAAATGCCAAAATGACCGGTATATTTGAAAAACCAGTATAGACTAAACGGGCAGCGGCAGAAATACACTGTTTATTTGCAATATGCTCTTAAAAACAGTATATGTTTCGACAGACACACCTGCACCCTCCACTAAGTACATACAGCGCCATCTGTTGAAGAACATTGTAAATAATTTTGAAAGCTTGTCTGTCTGAAAATTTACTATTGTCCCAAGCATAATGCAACAAGCCTTATATTTTTATCGCTGCACCGTTTAATTTTCATTCATTTTTCAAATATATCAGTCATTTTTGGAATACCCTCTATGTATGAAATGGCAGATGTTATGCATAAAACAAAATTGTCGGTATCCGTGGTGGCATGGACTGTAAAGCGTTGAACTTGCAACTGGAGGTTTTCAGGTTCGACGCTTGCAAAGATCCTCAGTGTTCGCTAAAGTTGACTGGGGAACGTAAAATATGTCGTGGTTACAAATTTCTCCAAATTTTCGTTCCAGTATCTTTGGGAGTTCTGAACCGGGGGGGGGGGAGTTGTTCGACTTCTGGTTTGGATCAGTAGTATGGAAATGCTGGTAAAATGAGCTTCCATCTATTGCATGCTATCTGAGTGAGCTAAATCGAAATTCCACAGTAGTAGCGCTCTGTAAACAAAAGCCGTTAGTTTCTGCCTTAAACCGGGTAGTATTGTCTACTCGGGTTCAGATACCCAAGTGGTTTAAGCAACAACAACAACACTTTGAAGGACAAAATGGTTACAAATTATTTAAAAGTTACTGAATAAGCTTTGATAGAGAACGTTTCTTGCTGAGATGAAATATAAAAATACATCCAAGGGAAAAACATTAAAAAAAAAAAAAAAAAACACTTCGGGAATGTTTTAAAGAAATGGTATAAGGTAAACATTTGTAAAATAGTGAAGTTAAAGGGAAAACTTTTGTACTTTAGTCTACTTTTGGAGACGAAATGAGTTCCTTAAAATAAAAGTAGATATTACAATTTTAATGGAAAACAAATCAACTTAATATGAAAGTAATAAATATATTTCGTCAAAAAAGAATTGTTGAAAGGATAAGAGAGCCTTTGAAATTTATTCCATAATGTCAGCATTTGGAAACAGTAAAGCTAAATGGTGAACTTCTCTGCCTCAATTTACTTTGAGGAAAGTGATATCATCCAATCAAAAAGTAGTTCAGAAATCTAAAACAATGGATCAATTTGGAAAATAATATATTTTGTCTCGACGGTGTTGGCCTACATTCCAATGTAAGCCAATGGCATTGGAGAAATAAGAACATTCGAGAAGTAAAAAGTTCATTTGTGAGCCAAAATCTGTAACTGATAAAACTAAAGTTCTTCGTGCTGCCATTTAACGTCCGAGCGTCACCAAGTTTCTCGCATGAAAAAATGGATTCCTTATATTGCTAAAACATGCCTGTTTCAGAATTTTATGAGTACTTTTGTTGATTATAACTTTGTTTTTAATTGTTATCAAACAATTTTGTTCATAAAATATGTGAAACACCACTTTTATTCTCTTGCAAGGAAATTCTCATGTGTACTGAGAATTTGTATTGTATTATTAACCTAGTATTAAAAAAACGAAACAAATCAAAAGCATTACCAGGCATTACTGTGTACATTACAAACAATTTTTTAAAGCTTGTGCATTCTGAAGCCTCGCTAAATTTTCGCGATAATGCACTTAATGATTCAAAATACTATATTAGGAGATCTAAAAAGCACAACTCATGATTGCAGTTGCGGAAGTGATTCTGTCTTTTTAAAAAATTTGCGGTCCTAATCAACAATATCTAGCTTTTCTTCCTTATAACGACCAAAAAAAAAAGAAGTAAAAAAGTGAAACTAGAGTCAGAGGGTAAAAGTTTTGCTCTTTCAAGCAGAGACGGTCAGATAGATAAGCTAATACAATCCCGTTGAAATCCTATTGAAATCCCCTTACAACGAATACCCATACAACGAAATTTCCGTTTCAACGAAAAGAAATTTCAGTTCCAATTTAATTTCCAATACGTTGCTTGAATTCCATTATAACGAAATTCCCGTTACAACGAACAAAATTTACTGTCCCTTGAAGTTCGTTGTAACGGGATTTCACTGTATTCTTTGCACCTCCCAAACAATTGCTGTAGTAGCATTAACTACAGTAAAACCTCGTTAAGTTGTCACTCAAGGGACCAAAAATTTTTGACCACTTATGCGAAGTGACTACTTATGTGGAGTGGGAAATTAAGGAATAAAAAAAAAGCCTTACAAATGTACTTTCATGAATAGCAGTAGAATTCTGTGAGAAAAACAATAGCTTATGTAATCAATGTTTATAAATTAGCTGAAATTTTAAAAAGGGGGAAAAATACTAATTATAGCTACTTTGTTTTATTTTCTCTTACTTATACAGAACTCAAAAATAATAATAAATTTTTATGTACTTATGGTACATTAAAACAATCCATCAATGTTGACTGACGAAGTTGTTGCTTACCGAAAAGAGCTATCTCTTCTAACATACATCAAGCTTTAAATTCTGTGTTTGTTGTACCTTGAATGGATGTTAAATACTGACTAACTTTCTCCATTTATTAGATTTCGTGTGCCTTGCTGGATGGATTTGGATTCATATTCTTGGCACTCAGTAGAGTCACACGAAGAAGTATGCTTCGAATGACAAGGCTTTTGAGTGACTAGTTAACCGGGGTAGAATTAAATTTTATGACCAGTCAAGGATGATCATTTTGCATTGCTGTGAATGAGACCTTGTCGGGTCCAAAGTAAAACGACGACTTAAATGGAGTGACCACTTAACCGGTCGACTACTCATTGAGGTTTTAACTAGAAACCGGTTCAAATGGGCAACAAGCCTAGTATCGACGGGCAAATGTCCGAAAAGCGCATGCACGCAACACTGTAAAAACGATTCAGAAACGTTCCTGGAAAATAATGGGCAACTAATGTGCACAATTTCTTCCAGTAACATATCTCACAAAAGCCAGGAACGTTTTCCACTAAAATTCAGTAACCTACCTGAAATTATTCCGGTTGCATCCTGAAATATTCAAAATTCCGCCTGTTTAAAACCAGTCGTGTCTCTAAACCTTTAGAGTAAACTTAAGTAGATATGATATAATAGCTTGGTACCTTTTCCTGCGTTTTCAGGAAAGTTCCGAAAGCAGAAATGTAAACATAGCCTAAACTAAGACAGAATTACAAGCAAGTATCAAAAAGTTTACTCGCCAGCAATTTATGCAAAGTCACGTCGTCCGTAAACTGATTTGCGCCCTTTGGACGCCTTACCAGTCTGGACCGGCCGCAATCGAGCTGAGGCCGATACACTTTATAAATACGCTTAGTTAATCTTTAAACTGGGAGATGAAAATATTTTTCACAACAGTGAGAAGTATGAATTCCTACGACTTGCAGCAATTCAGGAAACTTTTTGACAATAATACTTGGTTTTTCCAGGAAGTGGATAAAAACCATTGAAATCCCGGAACGTTACACGGAAATACTCAATAACGTCTCGGAATTTTTTTACAGTGAACAATTTCCGCCGTAGCCTGATGGAATGCAAACAGAGCTGTATCCGCGTAGGCTATGCGTTTGCCCATCTATTGCAGTTTAGCTCATTCAATGACGGCCATTGACTTTCGCTATGGAGTGGTTGTGGCTTACGGAGCTTACGGAGTTCGTTGTGCATCTATTTATACTACATCTTTGTTCAAAACCCGCTTTTAAATCCCTTTTTACCATTTTCATTGAGTATGGAGCATTTTTAGAATGAAGGTTTTTTTTTTCTCAAAACTCAGCAGCATCTATATTGATTCTCCGACTAAAAGATTAAAACTATACTCTGTGTTTGTAAAGAAAACTTCACCTCTAAATCCGTTACATAAAAATAAAAGTGTGAAAACTTGCGAAACTAGATGGAGAGCGTGACATCAAGCTCTATTTTAATTTAATAGTGTATATTTGACTGAATGAAGAATTTAAAATCTGAAATAAAATTACAAAAAAACTCCATGTGTCAACGTTTTTTCCTCTTCTTGAACACTTGCAGATGCACATAATGTTGTTTGGAGACTCATCGATATATTTTCACAAAATGCTAGAAGTTCTTTCTAGATAAAGATTTGTTCAAACTACACTAAAAACTTAAAAGTGTGGTACGTGAATCAGAAATTAAAATGTACAAGTCAAGCTGCAGTAAAATTTATATTTAAGAGATTTTCGTATTTAAAACAAAATAATACTAGCTGACACAGCCGCGCGTTGCTGTGGCTGAGAATGGAAATAATTTTTTACTCGTTATTTTTAAACGATCAAATTAATATGTTTAACAAAGCTGGAAAAAGTTCAGTCGATTTTAAATCACAGGGAAGTGAGAATGGTCGAGTTTGGCCGAAGTAGGAACTTATTAAATTTAGTATATACTAACAAAACTTTATATAGCAAAAGCATTATAGATTGGCATTCAAATTAAATTTGTAAAAGATGCAAAATTTACTTTTAGCAGAAGTGATAAATCACAACATTATTTTTTCATTTTATTTTTTTCACAACAAAGTTATAGACTCTTTTCAATATATAAACCCCTGAACTTTTAAAAAGGCAAAATATTCCATTCAGATTTCCCCACCGACCAAGATTTCTTCCACCAATGTTAATGATATACGAACTTGCATAATACACTTCTTTCACTACTATTTCAATTTCTTTCGCTACTGAAAGCTAAAGAAAGTTCACGTGTTATTTCCTTCATGGAAGGTTTTAGTTTGGAAACACAAATTATTTCTCCCATTAAAGTCTATGTTACGTAAGAAGTAAAAGGGTAAAAATTTATCTGTGCATCAGTGACAAATTTTGTGAAGATAAAATGGTAAGAAAATAATAAACAGGATTTTATATAAGGCTGAGTTTCAGATGATCTACAATAACATTACGTACTCTATTTTAGAGGAAAATTTAAGAATCAACATTCATAGAATTGAAAATTACAAAAACATTACATTACATTCGCTTTTTGGACATTATTTGATTGGTTAATATTTTTGTTGAAACGCGTATATGGTAGGCATTTATAGATAGTTAGTACAGTTATAGATAGAAGGCATAGATATATTTATGAAGAAAACACATTTCTGGGCTTATTGGCCATGGTCTAAAGGAAAAAGAAAATCCAGACGCTTTGTCAAGCTCTGCGGCTGACATCATCAGTGAATCACTTCAATGTGACTGATGTGCTGCTCCAGTCGCTCTGGTATCTAAGAAAATCGCTGGTGGGCGCCGGTTCCTAATTGGATGATGTTCCCAAGCTGCTAGTGTCTCCGGTTCCTGATTGGAAGGCGTTCTGCTCTTGGATGAAGGTTTCCTCTGATTGGTGCTCTGATGGAAAGTGGGAGTTGCTTCAGATTCGAAATGGGAGCGGACGTCAGTCTGCTTTGAACCGTCGTGGCGAGCAGATCTAAGAGCAGGGAGTCATGTTTTTGGTATACTGTAGTTATAGCTTTTTTTTCTATTAAACTTCAACGGAAATCACTCCCACTTTCCATCATAGCACCAATCAGAGGAGACCGGAAAATGTGGAAAATTTCTGTAATTAACAAAGTTGGTGTTCTATTTGAATGGACAAAACGGATGTAAAGAAAGAGACAGTAAGCAATATAAAATTAACTAAGATTTTGTAAAAAAAACCTAAATCTTAATCCTTATGAAGCGAAAAGTCCAGAAAGTGGAGTGTTCAGACTGACCAGATAATTTTCAAAGTAGGATGATGGCGTCGATTTCCCTATTAGTGAAGTATCTGTGAAGAACATGGGATATAATGTAAGAAACAAAGTTTGCAATGTAACATCAATCATTGTGTTTTGACTTTAATTTCATTCCTTAAACCAGTTAATTAAGGGGCGTATTTTATTTAAATTGTGTTCGAGATCGACTTCTGTCGTCGCCCGCCTTGTCTAGAGGTCAGAGAGTCCGACTGCGATGGGAAGTCTCGGGTTCAAATCCCAACTCGGACATGGACGTACTTTCTCTGTCTTGTTATTTCTTTTTGTGAAGCCAAACTTCACACCGAATTACGATACAGTTGGAAAAGTAAAGCAGCGCACCCCAAATTGCCAGCCTGGCTGGCACATGACAACAACAACAGCAACAATACCGACTTCTATCTAGTAGCAGCGTAGCGACTTCTATCTAGCTGTAGCGTAGCGAGAAATTTCCTTCTGAGTGGGGGAAAGGAAATTTCTGGCCGCGCTATTGATTGATAGAATTCGATGGAATCGAATACGAGCAATTGCGGCAGAATTGAGTATTCCCTAAGTAGAATTAGTAATTGGGATTTAATTTATGTATTCAAACTATGATTAAAATCTTTGTGAAAACATTTGAGAGAAAGCGAAGCATATGTTCAACTAAATGTTCTAAAAAAAGAAAAACACATTTTCTCACATCAGGAAGAAGACAAAACTGTCGTATCATCATCAAGAGAATTATTAAGTTAAATATAATTCAGACCAGAAAGTGGAAAAAAATGAAGGTATTTGTAACGATCAGAGAAAGTTTTCAAAAAAAAAAAAAAAAAAGAAAAATTTGCAGTTACTGCTTTTTACCTGCCCATAAAAAAACTTTCTTGTGGAACTTTAATGGAAAAGCGAGTTGTAAAGTTTCAACTGGCCACTGCACACACAAATGGGATGTGTTTCGCAGTTTTTGACACACAACTTTTATATTCTTTCGTTTTATAAAATGTGTGGTAGATAAGAGATCTGCTAAAAACATTACCTTGAATGAGAATATTGAATTTAAATTCGTCCTATTATTGCATTTCTATTCTTTTTATATATTAGATAAATTTTAAGCTTCCCATACTATCACAAACCTAAAAAAAAGTAATAATAAAAAAAACAAAAAGATTCAGATAAATCATCCGAATTAAAAATGATTTAAATTAAGAAAGATAGGAACTATTTCTGTCTCTTATTAATTCTATGCATTCGGGTTTGGTAAACTTAAAAGTAAATTTTACAATAAACTGAGATCAGTAGTTTTGATGAAATTTTAATATTGGCTTAAGGAATCTAGAATGAATTATTTTACTTCTTCATTTATTGTCCTTTGCTTTTAGATTTTATGTTTAAATATTAAATAGACTATTTTATTGTTTGTATAACTCAAACTTGAAACTTAAATTAAATGATCCCATTTGTATAACGAACAAGATTTGTGTGGGCCAGTTTAAACAACTTGCCTCAGGATATATAGATATTCAAATTGCATTTACTTAGTTTTCTATCCATGTCTCGCTTGTTCATTAAAAGCTTCTGTAACGCAAATAATTTAAGTTTAATGGGTTAGTTAACTCTAACTGTCTCTCTCTCTCATCTAGTTTCTATTTAGAATTTATAGTAAAATATTTCGAATGTCTTAGTATCGTACATTAGTTTGTAACTTAAACATAAACTACGTTTTTTTTTTTTTTCAAATTAAAACTCCAGAACAAAACTAGAAACAAGATTTTTTTTTTCAAAATTTGCAAGCGTTGAAAATTTTAAGTTATTTATTTTTTTAATTGTTTTATGCATACAGCTTAAAAACAGAATGCCATTTGTACATATCTGACTTTTTATGACGAACCCAGCGACAAAATATAAAGAGACAGCTTACCAATATTGACAGCTGCTGTTGCAAATATTTGTTTTCAATGTTAGGGCCCATAAGTTTGGAGATTTTGTTCTATGTTTTGCGAAAATATAATTTCGTTATTTAGTCGATATCAAGTTAGATGTCATCTATGTTTGAAAAAGAAATAAAAAAGAAGGATGAAGTGAAACTTTAAATGCATTTTACTGACATTTTACTAATCGAACAATTAATTTAAAATAAACTATTTAACAGTGTACACAATTGTATAAGTTCAGGCTCCAAACTGCTTTGCCTCTAGAATATATTACTACATAAAACGGATTTCATCTCATTTTATTCAGTTGCGCATTTCAAACTATAAAATGGAAAGACAGACAAAATTATTTTTATGTGACGTACTAAGTTGAAAATAAGCACCAATTTTGTTGAATGAACGTTAAATGAACTACGAGGAAAGAAAAACGAAAACAGAGAAGTAACAATTAGAACTGACTAACAGAAGGAACTTTTCGATGAAGGAGTAAGAACGTTTTGCAAATATAGGGGAACGTGAGGTAAAGTGAAAAAAATATGATGACTTACCTTTTTCAAAATGAGCGAATTGGAAATTTGTTTTGAAAATAGGGAAGTTGCAACCTATTAAATGATCATATTTTGGCTATTGGATATTGTTAATTGACCCTCAAAACTAAAAAATTCACCATCGCCGAATTTTAAAACACCGTGGTTGATTTTTAATGAATTTTTAAAAATCCACGCGCAAAAGTGCACTCTTCTGAAACGTCACGAGCCTACGTCACAGGGCGCGAATGGGCAGCCTTCCGCCGAAGATCCCTTGTTTTCGCTAGGGACATTTTGAGCGCGCTGATACTTATATTTTTTAGAAATTTAATAATCCTTTTGAACACACTATGGAGACCGGATTCTTTAAAGCACAATTTAAATAATCTTCCTCATGTAACATCAATGATGATATTCGAATATTTCCGAGAGGATGAGAGGTTTAATGTTCCAGAAACGCGAGGAGTTAAATGCGAGGAGATAAGCCTTTTACGTTTCGTCTTCGAAGTCGATGCGTGACCTTCGGCTTCTCCCCTATCGGAAGAGCGCATGACGTCACTTCCTATGCCATTTGACGTCACAAGTGCTTGAACTTTAAAAATTAATTAAAAAAAACTACTTATCGTATCGCAAAAATTTTTTCACCTATGATGCTTATACATGTTACTCTATCATATAGAAATAAAATTTAAAAATCGAAAACTTCCCTATTACAGTATATAAAGAAGGAAAAATGTAGGGGAACATGGGGCAAAGTGAAATGGTGAAATATTTACTCTGCTTTAAGATCCATCTATCTGGTATTATTTTAACAATATTGTACCATATGTAGTCTATTCCAGTCAAGAAAAAAATACCGGCAAAGATTAAAGCATTTGGTAATACAGGCAATTTAAATAAAATTGATACTCATATTGCAAAATTTTGTTGCAAGTCAAAAATTATTTTTGTCACTTCAAAATGATAAAGTTCTTGTTTTTCACATTTTAAATATTAGTTGAGACAAAATTATATTCAATGCAATATTAATATAGTTAATATTAAGCTTATTTGTATTTTAAATAAATTGTAGAATCAGTCAAATACATACGAGGCAAAGTGGGTGCGGCAAAGTGAAATAGTTTGTTTTATTTACTCACTCAATCATTTAATATAAATTACTTACGTTTTCATTTATCAATTAATTCATTTTTGCTCTTTCATTTAGTAATTCGTTTATTTTTTCATTCATTAAATTATATTCTTACTCGTTCATTCTTTTACTCTCTCATTTATTTTTTCTTCATACATTAATTGATTTATTCATTTAATTATTCGCTTACTGTTTCATTATCCTTTCATTTATTCATTCAACCTTTTATTTACTGATTCTTTTGTTCAAATATATGTTTTATAATCGAATAAAAAATATTTCATTAGAAAAATATTTTATTTTTCACTTTACTCCACGAAAAAAAAAGTGCAAATTACGTTTTTATTTATTAATTAATACATTTTTGCTCTTTCATTTAGTAATTCGTTTATTTTTTCATTCATTAAATTATTTTCTTACTCGTTCGTTCTTTTACTCGCTCATTTATTTTTTCTTCATACATTAATTGATTTATTCGTTTAATCATTTGTTTACTGTTTCATTATCCTTTCATTTATTCATTCAACCTTTCATTTACTGATTCTTTTGATCAAAAATATGTTTTATAATGGAATAAGAAATATTTTATTAGAAAAATATTTTATTTTTCACTTTGCTCCATGAAAAAAAGTGAAAATTTTACACTTTTCTTTGAAGAATCAAATTTACTGCAAGGAAAAAAAATTGAATTTTGACATCTTGAATTCAAATTATGTTTTTCGCAATCACGAGTGTGTGTGTAGGGGGGGGGATATGTGAGTTTGTGTGTGGGGAGGGGCATGTGTGTTTGTGGGTAGGGGGTGTGTAGGCATGTGTGTTTGTGTCTGTATGCAGGCACGAGTGTGTAGGTAGTTGTGTGTATGTGTGTGAGTGTGTAGGATATGGACGCAACCTGGAGACGGTTTTCGCAAGAGGAGCAGCATCAGGAGGGGCCGGCCGACGGTGGTGCTGCAGAAGGAAGAGGGGAGAAAATAAAATTAGGGTAACGTCAAGGACAGTCAAGTGAGAACAATAAGCAATCGTGATTGCTCAAAAAAAAAAAAAAAAAAAAAAAAAAAAACCGCAAGTTTCATTATAGAATACAATGTTTTTTCTTTAAGTACTCTAATTTTCAAAACAAATTTCCGCTTTGTTCATTTTGAAAAAAAACTCAGTCAACTTAACTATTTCACTTTGTCCTATTCCCCTACTTTATAAAAATAAACTTGCCTTGAAATATTATTTTTTATGCCTGGCAGTAACATTACACTTTCAAAAAGGAGTTTAATGATTTTACTTTTTTTTCATAGGGTAAAGTGAAAAAAAATTTATTTCCTAATGAAATACGTTTTATTTCATTATTAAAACCATTTTTCACCAAATGAATAAATGAATAAGCTCATAAGTAATTTAATTAATTAGTGATGAAACAATAATCAGATAAATCGATTTAAATAAAACCTAATGTGTGTGTGTGTTCGTATATTTCCTTAGTTTACACAATTTGTCAATCTCGGGGCTTTTGCACCCGGAAAGGGTTGTAGGTTTTTTCCGAATTTAATTTCGAATTTAAACTACCAAACCGTTCGAGTTTCAATTTTAGGGCTTGAAAAGGGCATTAAATGATTCTTTCTACCCGAAAAAAATTATCGAATCGTCTCTACTTTAAAATGGGACTTTTATATTTGGCCTTGTTTTAATACCATTACATTTTTTATACGATTTAAGTGGTGCCACATCTGATGAGCATACAATCTCCAATTCAGGCGAATTAAAAACTTGAATTCAAAAAATATAGCACAAGATGCCAATGGAGGCTTACGTGCTGCATGCAGGGTCGTGCACATAAATTTTGGGGCCCGTCACAAACGACTTCTACGGCCCCTCCCTGCATATTGTTTACCCCTACGTCTCTACATATATTTCACCCTTAATTTAAAAAATGTCGGGCCCCCTTCAGGCTCGGACCCGGGTCAACAGGTGTCCCTTACCCCCTTCCGTGCCCGCCCCTGGCTGCATGTTATGGATTTCAGTAATATGAGTTTTAGGATTTCACTAATAATAATAATATGGAGCCTTAAGCTCTTTGGGAAAGCAAAAGGAAGAATTATTCTAACAAATTTATTGTTTAGATACTCAGTAAATGATGCTTTGACGTGAGACAAAAGGTTTTGTATGCTTTATTTTATGTTACTTTAATATAAATTTAAAAATGTCTGGGAGCTTATTAGTCACTATGTATGTTAACTAAAATATTAATTTAAATAAATTGCTCAATTTTAATCAAACTTATTAAAAACTTAAGCGCAAAAGGTTTACACTAAATACAGAATAAACTTCATAAGGAGCACAAGTAAAGTATTTTTAAAAGCAAAGTAAGGAAGTATTGAAATAACTCAGAAAATACTTGAATCCTCATTCAGAATTAAAATATATAGTGGTATTTGCTCTATGCAGTTGGTTACCAAAACTAGTCTCTCTTTTTAAGCCGAAAACTTTTCAAACGGAAAAAGAAAAACTGGAACATTTTGGAAAATATTTCCCTCCCCTAAAGTTAATGATATTTGAGCTCCGTAAGAACTACCTGCCCTTTTGCACTATTTTCAGTTTCGTTTTCATATCATTGCCATTAAAGAGCTTATTTTTATGTTAGAGAAACTCCTATTTGAAATTTTTTTTCAAGTGTAGAATAATAACAATAAAAAAAAAACTATGATTCCTTAACAACCTGTTTCATTACGTATAGCAGAGAAAAAATTCAACAAAGAATCGAATGACGAAATGTCCGAGTTCCTTTTAAAAAATGAAATTAAAAAAAAATCTTGATACAAATACAGCGAAGAATATATTATTAAAAATAAATTGATAAATGAACAAATAAAAGTTATTGTAAAAACATAAGGAGTTATTTTTTTTTAATTTGGGAGAAAGTTAAGGTATTAATGTTACTCAATAGTAAAAATGGAGATTTTTAGACAGCAAATCCATTAATTTAAACTTTACACCATTATCTTTACTGCAAGAAAATTCTTTAATGTTCAGCAATTTTCTAGAATTTTAAGGGTCTCTATGAGTTTCCTACTAAAAACAAGTAATCATTGCGAGAATTTTAATGAATTCAGAAAGTGAATTTCTTTTTCTTTTTGTGTATTACCATCTGTGCTCTCCACTTAAGTTTTTGTTTCGTCCTTGTGTCGAAATTATCAATACGTACGAGCTAAAGCAAAAATTACATAAAAATATAAGTATTTCTTTAGATTGGTCGCTGAAAATATTTTAGCACCTCTGCGATAGGTCTCCGCAAACATCCATTGGCCCCACCACTGAGAATAAAGATGAAAGCTAGGGAAGCGAAGTGAATGAACATTAACCAGTAAATGAACAATTCGTAGCTTGTTTTGAAAGACAAAGATACACAAGTTTTTTTCTAACCAGGAAACCACATGATAGTGTAATAATGAAAAAATAAGTAAAAATAATAATAAGTAGCACTAGAAAGAGCATGGTAAAACATGCCCTCGTGTCCACGTGCCCTCGTTCTCCACCTTCGTGTTCTGGCTTTTTTACCCTCATATCCCCGTTATCGAAATATAAGGTATTAAAGTTTCCAAAATTTTTAGAAAAGTCTCCAAATTTAGCGAGTTTTAGTGAAAATAGGAGGACATATTTCATACTATTTGCAGAGAGTTGCAGTCGGTTAAATGGCTTGCTCAATTTATTGCCAAGTTTTAAAAATTTGGCGCTTTCTTGAAATTTAGACTGATTTTAAGACCTTATATCTCGATAACGGTGACACGAGGGCAAAAAATTCTTGCGTCAAAAATGTGTTGCAAGATGCTCTCTTGGTTGCTGCCTATTTAAACATTTTTCAATACTTCACAATGCGTGTGGTTCCCTGGTTAGATAAATTATTAAATGGCAACTCCCTTCTATGAAAACTCGAAAAAAAAAATTGTGTTTGTCCCCTGGTTAGACATGTTCATTGACTGGATTGCTGACCTTTTTTTCATTTTATTACTTACTAGTGGTACCCGCATGGTTTTGCCCGTAGTTGAAAATTAAAAGGTCATTTGGTTCGCCTGTATATTTACAAATAATGGATGATGAATTCCTCGCCAATATGCTAAGTGAATTTTCTCGCCCACGTTATGGTAGTTTGCTCGTCCACGTTATGGTAATTTGCTCGTCCATCCTATGATAATTTGCTCGGTAAAATGTTCTTAAAACTGGGATAGAAAAAGAACAAAATCAAATTTTCAAAAAAATTCTTCGAGGTACACATTCCTATGCTACAAACGAATTTTGTGGTAAATTTCACGAAAATCGGCCGACAGTTCTAGGCGCTATGCGCGTCAGAGAGATCCAGACATCCAGATATCCAGACATTCAGAGATCCTGACTTTCAGTTTTATTATTAGTAAAGATTTTAAAGTGTTAGATATACAGTTATGGAAACCAATATTTATTTTGAAATATCCACTTCCATATGATTTTCCTGTCGCTCTTGGACAAACGTTGATTTGGAACCACTATTTCAAATTCCTTCCTCACAGAGTCTGGTTTCCACGATTTTCAGCAACAAAACTTAGGAATATAAGAATTTTCACACTTCAAGAGATATAAGTGTGAAAATTCCTCTTTTCAATGAAAACGATTCAGCAAGAATGGAAGAAGTTCATTGCTTCCGAATATTAGCTTCAAGATTTTATCTATATCTTTACGCAAGAACTGCTTTCCAATTAGTAGCATGATTGCTTTTGAAAATATACAGCTCAGGCTTTTTCAAGAAGTCTTATATATACCGCCGTCATCTGAAGTATTTTTAGTTCTTCAAAATTGATATTGGGTCTTAATTTCCATACAAGGTAAGATAACCCTTTTTAATTTTTTAAAGTTAAAACTTTTATGTTTCAAATATTTTCCAATGGCTGCTTTCATATTTACGCAAATCAAATTTGGAATTTATTTACAGAAAATCATTGCTATTTTAAAGAAATTTAAAAGTTACTACCTCGCCTAAATTGCCGCGAAGAATTTTGTATTATTGTTTGAGATCGGCTCAAAAATATCTGATCTCAACTTCAACTTCTACTTATATGCAAAGTAACCCTTAACTGATGAGGTGGGCCTCACTTACACCCAGAACGAATTTGATTTTGGCAACCAAAAGTTTTGTTAATGGTTACATTTATGGTTTTATCACATATGTTATTTCTCCCCCAAAGATGGTTTTTATGGAAGCGTCGTAACTTCCTCATTTAGTTTTCTTCTCAAACTTCATCATTAAAATATCATGTTGAAGATTTGTTTTTTCGCTCTCGGTCAAAAATAAAGTGACAATTCCCTTTCATGTTATTTAATTGAAAAAAAAAAACAACAACTTTTTTTTTCGCTTTTTACAACGCATTGCTTCAATACATAATGTCTCGAAATGGAAACTCGTTGGTTCAGTTGATTAGTGTCGTGCTAATAATGCAAAAATCGTGAGTTTGAACCGTTAAGTTTCAAAAAGTCTGTTCAATGACGTATTTTCTTCAGCAGAGTACTGATCAAATTTCCATGAATATACAATCTAAAGTCACAGCAGGATTTTGAGTTATAGTCTTTTTTGTTCTTAAAAGCAGAAACAAAACATTTATTTTAAGACGGTAGATCACAGTATAACTTTAAAAAAGTATTTTAGCAAAATAGAGACGTCGATTTCAACTTATTGAACTTATTACTGCATTATTACGCATTGCTTTAGTGTACAGCTTTCCAAGATGGAGGTCCAGTACTTAATTGATAAGAGCGTCCTGCTAACAATACGACGGTCATGGGAACGATCCTCTCATGAGTCAGAAGATGTGTTTCTGATTGACTAATTTTCCTTAGTTGAATATAAATCCAAATTTCCATGAATACTATATAATTTTATTTTATTTTATTGGAGACAGGGTTCTAAATCACAGTTGTGTTATTGCATTGATGTCAGAGTCCTCCCCCTCCCTTTTGTTTTAACATGTGAAATCGCATTTTCGGAGATTATTCCAAAAGTAAGGTATGTTTGGGGGAAAAAAATCGTCAAACCTTTTTCAAAACAGTTGTTGTGAAGCACCGTTTATACGTTTCTGAAGGGACTCGTATGAAAAAAGCGTAAAAATGAAAAAAAAAAAAAAACGTATAATAGGTATAGGTTAATGTGCATTAGACTCTGCAGGGACCGATTTATAAAACGCATAATTGATAAAAACGTGTAAAAGAGAAACGTATAAACGGTCCCTAAACAAGTATTCTGCCGTGGAAAGGCAAAGTTCAGTATCTGCAAAAATGCGTTTTTGAGAAGTTTGAAGAAACGCGTTTTGGATTTCATACTAACAGTAAGGAAACGCTGGGCTTAGGCGTTGTTTTTTTGCCATGCTTTATTTTTAACCAATTAGCTGAACTACAAGAGATGAAAAATTGTAAAGAAATGAAAAATTCAAAATTTACATATACAGCGCTTTACCTTCCCACGGCATTATAGGAGACAACGTGCTTTTTACCTGCTAGTTGGTTTCTTAAATATATTTCAAATTTTGTTTCATTAGTTTATTTTTATGAGAAAGTAAACTTAAATGTAAATAATAAAAGTTATTAACTGATCGTTCAGTATTGCACAAAAAAAGCAGTGCTTCATAGAAAGCTACCTAGTAATTTACAGCATATTACCCAAACTTTTGTTTAATGTAATGGAGGAATAACCAGAAAATGATACTACCTACATAAACATGGAGAAGATTCTGTTTCATTTTAACAAAGAATTTTATTTCCGACAGGGTTAAGGGTGTAATTTGCTGAACTAACGCAAGATTGTTAACAGAAAAGTCTCTCTTTAAACATAATTAAGCTGTCATAAAAGAATACCTCATGCAACCTTAACGCGTTACACAAGAAATAAAATTATCATTTAAGTCTACACACAAATAATTAAGTAATACCAATGAGGATATATTCCTGGCTTCAGAAACATTGAATTTATTTCCTGCGTTATTATTTAAGTTTATTAGCGCCATGAGACGTATTTGTAGGTACACGTACGAAAGGAGTTCTATTAGATGTTTATTCAACAGTAGATTCATTATTTTCCTTAAAGATCTGTAATGAAGAGTTCTAAGTGGAAAAGAAGTCTTGTTTTCCCTCAAATTTAGAGCTTTTTCTCACTTTTTATACGGTAAAAATCTATTGCAACGAACTTCAAGAGACCACAAATTTTGTTCACTGTTACGGAAATTTCGTGTCGGCGAAACTGAAGGGACAGCAGTACTTTAACTTTATAGACATAGAGTCCATGAGCGCCAGACCTACGTCATAGTATATAAGCCCAAAATTTTACGGTGTGTAAGCACAACACAGCAGGTAAGAAAGACGCACTTTTTAAAGCTGAGTCTCGCTGCCCTTTGCAGGAAACAGGTAGCAAAAGGTGTGTTAAAAACTAAACATCCATGCCAAATGACCTCGTCTCTACTCGACCATCTCCGATTTGAACAAAATTTATAGAGGTGCAGACATACCTTTGAAACTCACCTATAACAATTTTCAGCCTCCAAGATCCAAATTCTGAGAATCTGCAGTGTAAAAAAATTCCGAAACGTTACTGGTTATTTCCGTCGAACGTTTCGGGATTTCAGAGGTTTTCACCTATTTCCCTGCTAAATCAGGTATGTTCGCAAAAAAGTTTCCTGAATTGCTAAAAGATGCACGAATGCAGACTTTTCACTGGTGTGAAAAATATTTTTTGTCTTCCAGTTTAAAGATTGACAGAGCGTGTTTGTTAAGTGTATCGGCTTTAGAACAGTTACGGCCCGTCTGGATTGACTAAGCTCCAAATGGGAGCAAATAAATCACTGGACAGCTGCAGCATTGCAGGCAAGGAATATGTTTGGTTCTTGCTTGCAATTATTCGCGTAGCTTTGTCCATGGATGCGCTAATACTTCTAGAGTTTTCGTGGTAAACCAAGACTGTTCTAAACAAATAGATTAAACCTATTCAGTTTTTGTAGAAGGTTCACGACTGGCTTTAACAGGGGAGATTTCCCAGTATTTCAGGAAGGTTACTGACTTTTATCGGGAAACGTTCCTGGTTTTTGTAAGATATATTACTGGTTGAAATTGGGCACATCAGCTGCCTATTATTTTCCAGGAACGTTTCTGAATCGATTTTAGAGTGTAGAATTAATAATTAAAAAAAAAGGCTCCAAAATGGCAGATCAGATCTGTTAAACGAATTGCCATGTTTAGCGCGGTTTCCCCATTGAAGGTCATTTTCTAACCCTTTTTAAAGTTTTTTTTCAGATATCTTAGACCCTTATGGTTTGTGTCTTCGAAGCTGAAAGTTTGCACGGATTAGTTTCAATGACATGTCTGCACCTTTCTCAATCGTCCTTCAAATTGTAGATATTTGGCTGTAAGGCCCCTATACACTGTAAAAAAATTCCGAAACGTTACTGGTTATTTCCGTGAAACATCTCGGGATTTCACACGTTTTCACCTATTTCCCCGTAAAGACAAGTATCTTCACAAAAAAGTTTCCTGAATCGCTACAAGTTGCACGCGTGCAGACTTTTCACTGTTGTGTAAAACATATTTAGCAACCAGTTTAAAGATTGAATGAGTGTGTTTATTAAGCGTATCGGCCTAATGTTGCGTGCGGCCTGTCCAGATTGACTAAGCTCCCAATGAGAGTGAAGAAGTCAATGGATAGCAAAGTAGGTAAATATTGACAGTTCAACGCCAGGAGGAAGTGCGAAGTGGAACCACTTCCTCCCCACCGCCTCCCACTTCCTCCACTTCCTCCGACCTTGGGGTTGACCTTGGGTTGCGCCTGAATCTTGAAGAAGATGACCACCGCGTTTTCGCCCTTCCTCGTTTTCGCTCGCGTTTTTACCGTGAAAGGTTACGAATAGTTTTCGCGCGTTTTTAGTTTCGGTTTTCGGTTGGCAACACTTGTTGTCATGACAACCAGAGTTTTTAGTTTTCGGTTGGCAACACCTGTTGCTATGCTTTAACTTATGCGGTGTTTAACGTTCATGGCGCCATCTATTGAGAGGTTTATTTTTATTTTTTTTATTTCTACGAATTTAATTATTTTTATTTTTACAGAGTGTTGAAGTTGGGAATCGAACACCCAAACTTTGAGTTAGCAAAAACGTATGCTAACCACTATGCTATATTTTTCATTACTCTTTCAGTCTTAATGTGAATCTGTACCATGACAACGAATATTACAATTAAATTAATTTTAAAACCATCAGTTAATTTACTCTTTAGTACTAATCATGGCATATCATTAACTGAATTTCAGCTCATAATTGAAACTATCATCATTATTATTATTATTTTTCATAATAACAAAGTTTTCACTTAAGTAAAGATTTATTTAAATACAACCCATTCGAGATTTTAGATTTATTTCAATGCTTTGTGGACTTGAAATATATTTTAAACTTTGATTTTCTTTTTCATGCATTTCAAACTTTATCCTTTTTATTTTTTCTAACTTGTTAAATTTTCTTAACTAATTTCTTTTTTCTTTGTCAAATTTACAAATAATTTTTCTAACTTGTAAAAATTTCGAAGAAATAATTTTCTTAACTAATTTTTTTCTTTTTTTGACTTTCATACAACAAAATATTTTTTCTTATTTGTTAAATTTTCTAAGAAATAATTAACTTAAATATTCTTTCATACATTTTGAACTTTAACGTTTTTTCCTGTCATTTAGCACTTTGATTTTTTTTTTTCACTATTTTAGCGTTTTTCAATTATTTTCAGTCTATAACTATTTTCTTAGCTTTTTAGTCTTTAACTAATTTCAAGCATTTCAGCCTTAGATTATTTTTTCGTGATTTCGATTTTTTTAGTATATTTTAGAGTTTGATCATTTTCTCGCTTGTTTTTACTTTATCGTTTTTTTTTTCCGATATTTTTAAACTTAGAAATTTTTCACAAGTAGTGACTGGAATCGAACCTTCAAATTTTTCGAAACATTATCATGTCTACAATTTTTGCAATCATGTCAAACTTGCAATCAATTTACTCTTAGTAGTAATTAACACTTATCATTAACAAATTTTTACGGATTTTAAAAAATCAACTTAATTAATTTTTTCCAGTAAGCAAATTTCGCACTCAAGTTACATTTCATCACTGCATATACGTTTCAAGAGTTTCATTGAATTTATCACATTCCATTTAATTAACTCTAATAATTACTTTTTCATTAATACTTAACTTAATCATTTTATCATACATTTATTCCAGTTACAAAATTATGCTTAAAAGTTATTTATTTTTCTTAGCACAAGAGATTTTAACATGTTCCTACTAAAATGCTTTTCACTCTAGTTTGAGTTTACTAAAATAGCAACTCATTTACGATTTAGATTCATTTAATCGTCTTTGATTCTTTTTCATTATTATTATTTTACATTATCACATACGTTATTATTTTTATACATTTATCCATTTAATTTTCCAAAATCTACAATCAATTTACTCTTCGTATTAATTAACACTTATCACTATCAAATATTTTCATGAATTTTAAAAATTATCTTCTTAAATAATTTTTTACTGTAACCAAATTTCCCACTCAAGTTATATTTTATCACTACATATGCTTTTCATGAGTTTCATTTTAATTTCTCGCATTTCATTTAATTAACTCTAATAATTATTTTTTATCATCGATATTTAAGTTAATCATATTTTCCTTTATTTATTTTTCATGCAAACACTCTTGATGGAATAAAACAAAATTTTCAACTTTCATGAATTAAATCCCCTCTGACTATTTTATTTTACTTTACCATACTTTACTATTTTACTTACTGCGTTTTACTATTTATCATTCATTACAGCTTTTCCAAAATATTACTTTACAACCAACTAATTTCATTAACAGAATTTTCATTACAATTTATAAATTTCACTTTTATTTAATTATTTTTACCTACGCTAAAATAAAACACATCACATAAAAAAGTTAAACATCAATGAAGAACCCGAGAAATGTTAAAATTATAAGTCAAGTATCAAAACTTCATGTCAGCAAATTTTAAAAATAGACTTACCGAAAAATAACTTCTACTGAAATTCATTTCAAAACTTGGAATCAATTTACTCTTAGCATTAATAAACACTTATCATTAAGAAATTTTCATGGATTTTAAAAATCAACTTATTTAATTTTTTCCAGTAAGCAAATTTCGCACTCAAGTTACATTTCATCACTTTATATGCTTTTCAAGAGTTTCATTTAATTTATCACATTTTATTTAATCAACTCTATTAATTATTTTTGATTAGTATTTAACTTAGTCATTTTATTGCATAGTGTTTTACTTTATTATTATTATTTTTTTTTCATACAAGCACTCTTGTTAGAATAAAACAAAATTTTCAACCTTCATGAATTGGAATCACTTTAGCTATTTCATTTTCCCAATAATATTTTACTTTAACAACTAATTTCTTTAACAAAATCGATATCATTTATTTTAGTCTTTATCCTTTTCGAACGATACATTCAAATGGACAGCTATACGTTAAATTAAGAAACTTAATCTAAATTTTGACAAATTAAGTTATAGCTAAATACTGACTAAAATTAAGTACAAAAGACTAACCTTTTTGGGGTGAAATCCCTCAAGTACCAGCTATCGCGAAGTTATTTAAAAACAGTGAATGAAATTGTAATAAGTGGATTGTTAATTATAACTCAATCTCACAAAATTACAATTACACGCATGTTTTATTTGAAATCACTGCATACGGCTGGCTGACCATCGTCGATTTGCAGAACGCATGCCGTGATATCGCAAATCAACTCGGCTGTTGAAAAAAACTACCGTAATGCTACAGCACTTCGGATCGTCCACACACACACCGAGGCGAATTGAGAAAATGACTTTATCAATATTGCTATCTACCCCTTTACCGATAACAGATAACAAACCCCACGTGCTAGTATTATTCACCACCTGGCCTACGTCTTTCAAGATGTCACTGTTTCTGACCAATTAAAATTAGTTCACGTTTCTCAAATATCAAGCACATAGATCGACAATAGCCTGATGTCAGGTTTTCCAAACAAAATTTTAGATTTTAATTCGTAGTTTCGAATTAATTTCTTTTTCATTTCAAACTTATAAAAAAAAAATTTCCAGCTTGTAAGAATATTTCTTTCAAAAACAGATTTTTGATTCAAAACAGTATTTTTTCAAACTTGTAATATTTTTCTACTTAGAAAATGAAATCAAAAATTTTTGTTTTCTTTAATCATATAAAATGTTTTTAAGAAATAATTTCTCAAACTTGTAATATTTTTCCACTAATTAAAAAAAAAATCAATTTTTTTTTTCAATCATATAAAAATAAATTTTTAATCTTACAACAGTAAATTTTTCTGCAAAAATATTTTTTCAAATCAAAATAATAATAATAATAATATTTTTTGTAACATATTGTTTTTTTTCCTTTCAATCTTTTTTTTTTTCAAAAATTTTCAAACTTACAATATAAAATTTTTTCAACTGAATCTTCAAACGAAATGATTTAATTAAATTTAAAACTCAATATCACTTTACTCTTAGTATTAATAACCAATAGCACTTAACCATTTACTCTTTGCACTCTAAGTATTAATTAACACACACGCATTACAAATAATAATAATAATAATGTTTAAGATACTTACAAATCATTCACTCAAGCTTTCAAATATCCATCTAGCATGTTATTGTTCATTCGTGTGAGGGAACTTGTAATAAAACTTTACTTATCAACCGAAATTATAAGCGAAAATATCGCATTTTTTAGCACTTAATATAATCCTACAATTAACAAATTGGTTTTAACTTTGAATTTAAGAAAAATAAAAACTATTACACACTTAGTAACATATCTATCGATGTATATTATTTCATGACAAATCACAAATAGGTGAGGATCTTTTATCAATCATGTGACCAACTAAGTTAAGAAAGAGCGTTCTTATCTCATATGAGAATTTATAAGTCTTTAATATTTCTCTTTAATGTAAGTGTATTGATACGTACGAGTTTGTGTATGTGAATATAACTGTGTATTGTTTTCAAACCATTGTCATGTTTAAGCTTTACGGTTCTAATTTTGACTTTCCACTTAGCATTATTTGAAGTCCTTCGCATGCATTAAACTATAGAAATATTACAAAAATTATATTTTCATTCAGTCTTAATTACAAAACCATACAATAAGATGAAGACAACACCGATAGTATAAAGATTACTTACAATAAAGTGCATATAAAAAATATATGTAAGAGTGATTTCAAAGTATAATCCATCAACCATATTCAACAACTCAATCAAAACACAAGTCTCTTTTAAAATGATAAACACAATTTATTCACACACACAGTAAAAGACAATTAAAAAAACTTTCATCCTTAAGTAAAACTCTTCAAAACTTTCAAGCGTATTTTTAACATCGATTGCATCAAATAAATCAGACACATGACATTTTAAACATGGACTATCAACATTCAAAGTAACGAAGTCACGAGTCAAGTTTTCCCAATTAACATTAAAAAGAGCCCGTTCGAAAAAAAGTGTCGAACTTTCGACCCCTTGTTAATGATTCACATTCATGCACTCTCATGTAAAAAATGAATCCATTTTTACAATCCACACATTCTTTTTTTAGAAAGGTAGTTTATGTTGCATATGAGCTCATCAAATAGTCACTTACGTAGAGAATCAGCCAGTTTACGAACTTCTTGTGATGTATATGTGCTGATTTTATCACATCGACAATCACAGGGATATTTTTTCTCAATTTCCGAAAGGATGTACTCTTTTAGAGTATAAGTCATAAGTTTGTCTTTGACACTACGTGAGATACAAGGGGACGCGTAGCACAATTTGTCAATCTGGCTTTTCAAAAGTAGAACTCTATCAGGCATCAACTGGAACACTTCTCGTTTCAGTTTGAACAATCTTTGCACACTAACACAGATGTTACCATTCGCACTCGACTCTCCTTTTTTATAACAAAAGCGAAATCACGGTCTTCGATTAATTTTTGATTTATATTTTTACGTAGGCTTGAAATAAGTGATCTCCACACATCTGGTTCTAAGGAAATACCATCCATAGTTGGTCGAAAAATACCATCTTTCCCACACGTATATCTTCTAATATGCACGCGTGTACGTTTCCGAAAAGTATTCACCTAAAGTGAAAATACAATCACCCAAGTGTATCATATCATCAGGCTGTGGAGAAGCCTCAATATTCATTTTCATGTTCGTTGCATCCCATCTGTTCATCTTCAGGCTTCAAAGTTTCAGAATAATTTTCACCAGCGTTAGTCATTCTTAACTCTCATAGGATTAGGAGTCACAATACTAAAACAACTTCCTGTGAACTTAAAAAATAAATCAAACTAGGTTTTAACACTAGCTGGTGAAGAAAAATCCTAAGTACATAGAATAAAATTTCACGATCTCTTTCAAAGCTCAGAATCACCCTGAAAATGATTCTCCAAACATCCACTATAAACCAATGAATATTCACTTTAACCAATGAGAAGTGTACATAAATCTCTTGCTACTGACGTCATAGAATATCACATGAACTTTTGAGCAGAATTGTGTTGTTTTACACAGTATTCAGATTTTTAGAAAATGCCAACACTTTGACTTCCAAATTCATCCTGACCTACTACGAGTAATTTTAAGATGGTGTAATTGATCATGTCAATTTGCATGAGATGCGAAACCGTCATCGGCATTCGATGTGATGTGAAAACCTGCTACCATCTTAAAATTACTCGTAGTAGGTCAGGATGAATTTGGAAGTCAAAGTGTTGGCATTTTCTAAAAATCTGAATACTGTGTAAAACAACACAATTCTGCTCAAAAGTTCATGTGATATTCTATGACGTCAGTAGCAAGAGATTTATGTACACTTCTCATTGGTTAAAGTGAATATTCATTGGTTTATAGTGGATGTTTGGAGAATCATTTTCAGGGTGATTCTGAGCTTTGAAAGAGATCGTGAAATTTTATTCTATGTACTTAGGATTTTTCTTCACCAGCTAGTGTTAAAACCTAGTTTGATTTATTTTTTAAGTTCACAGGAAGTTGTTTTAGTATTGTGACTCCTAATCCTATGAGAGTTAAGAATGACTAACGCTGGTGAAAATCATTCTGAAACTTTGAAGCCTGAAGATGAACAGATGGGATGCAACGAACATGAAAATGAACATTGAGGCTTCTCCACAGCCTGATGATATGATACACTTGGGTGATTGTATTTTCACTTTAGGTGAATACTTTTCGGAAACGTACACGCGTGCATATTAGAAGATATACGTGTGGGAAAGATGGTATTTTTCGACCAACTATGGATGGTATTTCCTTAGAACCAGATGTGTGGAGATCACTTATTTCAAGCCTACGTAAAAATATAAATCAAAAATTAATCGAAGACCGTGATTTCGCTTTTGTTATAAAAAAGGAGAGTCGAGTGCGAATGGTAACATCTGTGTTAGTGTGCAAAGATTGTTCAAACTGAAACGAGAAGTGTTCCAGTTGATGCCTGATAGAGTTCTACTTTTGGAAAGCCAGATTGACAAATTGTGCTACGCGTCCCCTTGTATCTCACGTAGTGTCAAAGACAAACTTATGACTTATACTCTAAAAGAGTACATCCTTTCGGAAATTGAGGAAAAATATCCCTGTGATTGTCGATGTGATAAAATCAGCACATATACATCACAAGAGGTTCGTAAACTGGCTGATTCTCTATGTAAGTGACTATTTGATGAGCTCATATGCAACATAAACTACCTTTCTAAAAAAGAATGTGTGGATTGTAAAAATGGATTCATTTTTTACATGAGAGTGCATGAATGTGAATCATTAACAAGGGGTCGAAAGTTCGACACTTTTTTCGAACGGGCTCTTTTTAATGTTAATTGGGAAAACTTGACTCGTGACTTCGTTACTTTGAATGTTGATAGTCCATGTTTAAAATGTCATGTGTCTGATTTATTTGATGCAATCGATGTTAAAAATACGCTTGAAAGTTTTGAAGAGTTTTACTTAAGGATGAAAGTTTTTTTAATTGTCTTTTACTGTGTGTGTGAATAAATTGTGTTTATCATTTTAAAAGAGACTTGTGTTTTGATTGAGTTGTTGAATATGGTTGATGGATTATACTTTGAAATCACTCTTACATATATTTTTTATATGCACTTTATTGTAAGTAATCTTTATACTATCGGTGTTGTCTTCATCTTATTGTATGGTTTTGTAATTAAGACTGAATGAAAATATAATTTTTGTAATATTTCTATAGTTTAATGCATGCGAAGGACTTCAAATAATGCTAAGTGGAAAGTCAAAATTAGAACCGTAAAGCTTAAACATGACAATGGTTTGAAAACAATACACAGTTATATTCACATACACAAACTCGTACGTATCAATACACTTACATTAAAGAGAAATATTAAAGACTTATAAATTCTCATATGAGATAAGAACGCTCTTTCTTAACTTAGTTGGTCACATGATCGATAAAAGATCCTCACCTATTTGTGATTTGTCATGAAATAATATACATCGATAGATATGTTACTAAGTGTGTAATAGTTTTTATTTTTCTTAAATTCAAAGTTAAAACCAATTTGTTAATTGTAGGATTATATTAAGTGCTAAAAAAATGCGATATTTTCGCTTATAATTTCGGTTGATAAGTAAAGTTTTATTACAAGTTCCCTCACACGAATGAACAATAACATGCTAGATGGATATTTGAAAGCTTGAGTGGATGATTTGTAAGTATCTTAAACATTATTATTATTATTATTTGTAATGCGTGTGTGTTAATTAATACTTAGAGTGCAAAGAGTAAATGGTTAAGTGCTATTGGTTATTAATACTAAGAGTAAAGTGATATTGAGTTTTAAATTTAATTAAATCATTTCGTTTGAAGATTCAGTTGAAAAAATTTTATTTTGTAAGTTTGAAAATTTTTGAAAAAAAAAAGATTGAAAGGAAAAAAAAAAAAAACAATATGTTACAAAAATATTATTATTATTATTATTTTGATTTGAAAAAATATTTTTGCGGAAAAATTTACTGTTGTAAGATTAAAAATTTATTTTTATATGATTGAAAAAAAAATTGATTTTTTTTAATTAGTGGAAAAATATTACAAGTTTGAGAAATTATTTCTTAAAAACATTTTATATGATTAAAGAAAACAAAAATTTTTGATTTCATTTTCTAAGTAGAAAAATATTACAAGTTTGAAAAAATACTGTTTTGAATCAAAAATCTGTTTTTGAAAGAAATATTCTTACAAGCTGGAAATTTTTTTTTTATAAGTTTGAAATGAAAAAGAAATTAATTCGAAACTACGAATTAAAATCTAAAATTTTGTTTGGAAAACCTGACATCAGGCTATTGTCGATCTATGTGCTTGATATTTGAGAAACGTGAACTAATTTTAATTGGTCAGAAACAGTGACATCACTTGAAAGACGTAGGCCAGGTGGTGAATAATACTAGAACGTGGGGTTTGTTATCTGTTATCGGTAAAGGGGTAGATAGCAATATTGATAAAGTCATTTTCTCAATTCGCCTCGGTGTGTGTGTGGACGATCCGAAGTGCTGTAGCATTACGGTAGTTTTTTTCAACAGCCGAGTTGATTTGCGATATCACGGCATGCGTTCTGCAAATCGACGATGGGCAGCCAGCCGTATGCAGTGATTTCAAATAAAACATGCGTGTAATTGTAATTTTGTGAGATTGAGTTATAATTAACAATCCACTTATTACAATTTCATTCACTGTTTTTAAATAACTTCGCGATAGCTGGTACTTGAGGGATTTCACCCCAAAAAGGTTAGTCTTTTGTACTTAATTTTAGTCAGTATTTAGCTATAACTTAATTTGTCAAAATTTAGATTAAGTTTCTTAATTTAACGTATAGCTGTTCATTTGAATGTATCGTTCGAAAAGGATAAAGACTAAAATAAATGATATCGATTTTGTTAAAGAAATTAGTTGTTAAAGTAAAATATTATTGGGAAAATGAAATAGCCAAAGTGATTCTAATTCATGAAGGTTGAAAATTTTGTTTTATTCTAACAAGAGTGCTTGTATGAAAAAAAAAAAATAATAATAAAGTAAAACACTATGCAATAAAATGACTAAGTTAAATACTAATCAAAAATAATTAATAGAGTTGATTAAATAAAATGTGATAAATTAAATGAAACTCTTGAAAAGCATATAAAGTGATGAAATGTAACTTGAGTGCGAAATTTGCTTACTGGAAAAAATTAAATAAGTTGATTTTTAAAATCCATGAAAATTTCTTGATGATAAGTGTTTATTAATGCTAAGAGTAAATTGATTCCAAGTTTTGAAATGAATTTCAGTAGAAGTTATTTTTCGGTAAGTCTATTTTTAAAATTTGCTGACATGAAGTTTTGATACTTGACTTATAATTTTAACATTTCTCGGGTTCTTCATTGATGTTTAACTTTTTTATGTGATGTGTTTTATTTTAGCGTAGGTAAAAATAATTAAATAAAAGTGAAATTTATAAATTGTAATGAAAATTCTGTTAATGAAATTAGTTGGTTGTAAAGTAATATTTTGGAAAAGCTGTAATGAATGATAAATAGTAAAACGCAGTAAGTAAAATAGTAAAGTATGGTAAAGTAAAATAAAATAGTCAGAGGGGATTTAATTCATGAAAGTTGAAATTTTTGTTTTATTCCATCAAGAGTGTTTGCATGAAAAATAAATAAAGGAAAATATGATTAACTTAAATATCGATGATAAAAAAATAATTATTAGAGTTAATTAAATGAAATGCGATAAATTAAATGAAACTCATGAAAAGCATATGTAGTGATAAAATATAACTTGAGTGGGAAATTTGGTTACAGTAAAAAATTATTTAAGAAGATAATTTTTAAAATTCATGAAAATATTTGATAGTGATAAGTGTTAATTAATACGAAGAGTAAATTGATTGTAGATTTTGGAAAATTAAATGGATAAATGTATAAAAATAATAACGTATGTGATAATGTAAAATAATAATAATAATGAAAAAGAATCAAAGACGATTAAATGAATCTAAATCGTAAATGAGTTGCTATTTTAGTAAACTCAAACTAGAGTGAAAAGCATTTTAGTAGGAACATGTTAAAATCTCTTGTGCTAAGAAAAATAAATAACTTTCAAGCATAATTTTGTAACTGGAATAAATGTATGATAAAATGATTAAGTTAAGTATTAATGAAAAAGTAATTATTAGAGTTAATTAAATGGAATGTGATAAATTCAATGAAACTCTTGAAACGTATATGCAGTGATGAAATGTAACTTGAGTGCGAAATTTGCTTACTGGAAAAAATTAATTAAGTTGATTTTTTAAAATCCGTAAAAATTTGTTAATGATAAGTGTTAATTACTACTAAGAGTAAATTGATTGCAAGTTTGACATGATTGCAAAAATTGTAGACATGATAATGTTTCGAAAAATTTGAAGGTTCGATTCCAGTCACTACTTGTGAAAAATTTCTAAGTTTAAAAATATCGGAAAAAAAAAAACGATAAAGTAAAAACAAGCGAGAAAATGATCAAACTCTAAAATATACTAAAAAAAATCGAAATCACGAAAAAATAATCTAAGTCTGAAATGCTTGAAATTAGTTAAAGACTAAAAAGCTAAGAAAATAGTTAAAGACTGAAAATAATTGAAAAACGCTAAAATAGTGAAAAAAATCAAAGTGCTAAATGACAGGAAAAAACGTTAAAGTTCAAAATGTATGAAAGAATATTTAAGTTAATTATTTCTTAGAAAATTTAACAAATAAGAAAAAATATTTTGTTGTATGAAAGTCAAAAAAAAAAAAAATTAGTTAAGAAAATTATTTCTTCGAAATTTTTACAAGTTAGAAAAATTATTTGTAAATTTGACAAAGAAAAAAGAAATTAGTTAAGAAAATTTAACAAGTTAGAAAAAATAAAAAGGATAAAGTTTGAAATGCATGAAAAAGAAAATCAAAGTTTAAAATATATTTCAAGTCCACAAAGCATTGAAATAAATCTAAAATCTCGAATGGGTTGTATTTAAATAAATCTTTACTTAAGTGAAAACTTTGTTATTATGAAAAATAATAATAATAATGATGATAGTTTCAATTATGAGCTGAAATTCAGTTAATGATATGCCATGATTAGTACTAAAGAGTAAATTAACTGATGGTTTTAAAATTAATTTAATTGTAATATTCGTTGTCATGGTACAGATTCACATTAAGACTGAAAGAGTAATGAAAAATATAGCATAGTGGTTAGCATACGTTTTTGCTAACTCAAAGTTTGGGTGTTCGATTCCCAACTTCAACACTCTGTAAAAATAAAAATAATTAAATTCGTAGAAATAAAAAAAAAAAAAAAAATAAACCTCTCAATAGATGGCGCCATGAACGTTAAACACCGCATAAGTTAAAGCATAGCAACAGGTGTTGCCAACCGAAAACTAAAAACTCTGGTTGTCATGACAACAAGTTCAAAATATTCTAAGTCCGAAAACGCGGGAAAATATCTAAAAACGCGCGAAAAACCCCCGTAACCTTCTTCAAGATTCAGGCGCAACCCAAGGTCAACCCCAAGGTCGGAGGAAGTGGAGGAAGTGGGAGGCGGTGGGGAGGAAGTGGTTCCACTTCACACTTCCTCCTGGCGTTGAACTGTCAATATTTACCTACTTAGCAACAGCCTTGCAAGGCAGGAATTACAGGCAAGTGATATGCTTGGTTCCTTCTGGCATAGCTGTGGTCGTTTTGATTTTTATGGAGTCCTCTTGGTAAAGGAAGGTTCTAATCAATTACACTGAACATGCTTAATTTTTCTTAAAGGTTCTGGAGACATGACTGGGGAGATTTCGCACTTCTTCAGAAAGTTTCCAGGTTAATTTCAGAGAGGTTACTGACTTTTAGCGGAAAAGGTTCCTGGTTTTTGCAAGATATGTTACTGTTAGAAATTGGGCACATCAGCTGCCTATTATTTTCCAGGAACGTTTCTGAATCGTGTTTACAGTGTATATACGAGTCGACGCATCAGCTTAAGATCAGCCATTTTGGATCGGAGCGCATGTTTGAGTGGTTGTCTTTTCAGGCAAATCATCGCGTTTGTTGAGTTTCACTGGGAACCATTATTAGTGAGTTATTTATTAAATAAAACATTATCTTTGGCTAATTTGGAAAAACCTGAAATTTTTTTCTGTTAACCCTAACTCCGCAACAATGAAAAATCCGGTCCAAAATGACTGATGCGCCGGTCTATCTATATAGCGGCTCTATTTGGGGGGTTACCACCAGGTCACGTGACATAGACTGAATCTACAGGGTGTCCAGCAAAGGACTACCTGGTTTCAAAGTTAAATATCTCTAAAACAAAGGACGATATTGGAATAAAAAAACGGTATGTTTATTGCGAAACCCATAAAAATCATGTACGGAAACTTGGAAATCAGTTTAAAAAAAGTGCCAACAGGTGGCGCTGCACACTGTAATTGCAATAGAAGTCTCCATAAATACTGCTGCGAAGAGGTTGGACGATAATTTCTAGCGTATATGTAAGCATATCTGAGAGACTAAACTTCTGCTGAAACAGCTAACCTCTTTGCAGCACCATTTATAGAGACTCCTATTGCAATTACATTGCGCAGCGCCACCTGCTGGCAGTTTTTAAAACTAATTTCCAAGTTCCTGTATATGATTTTAATGGGTTTCACAGTAAACATACCGTTTATTTTATTCCAATATCGTCCTTTGTTTCCGAGATATTTAATTTTGAAACCAGGGAGTCCTTTGCTGGACACCCTGTATGATGTTTACTTCTTGCAGCAATTTTACACACCTTTATTATCTGTTTCCAGCCAATTCCAGCGTGATTTAGCTTATATAATAGCGAACCTTTCTTACCAGCTGTGAAGTGCTTGCGCAGAAAAATTTTGGACCTTTTTTTATACGATGTAGGTTTAGCACTCATGAGCTCTTGGACTATTATATTTACTACTTTTTTTCATTGTTTTTAACAACAATTAAACAGCGGAAGCATTTTAACTTTATGCTCACTATTATTTTTCATTGTTTTCGGAAACAATTAAAAAACAACTACGTCTCTTTCGTCACACACAAAGGTTGTGGATCAGAATTTCAACGCCCTCGCATAAAAAGTTTCACTTCAAATCATACCAGCTAATTTAAACAGCCAGATGAAAGACAGAAGTAGCAAGACCGTTGGCGCTAATGCTATGAAAAAGCGAATCCGCATTCGCCATGCGCGACAATACTCCCAAAGGGTTGCGATAGAACACCTCTGTACTCAGTTCTGTTTCGCTATGATGTTGGTTTCGGTATGCAGTTGATGTGCTCTTGCGCACAAATAGTGGGAATATCCCCATTGCATAGTTGTTATTTTGCAATAAATATGTTTCATCGTTGATCGTGTTTCTTTGAAATAAAACCACACATCTTTTTCACATCATCAAAGACTGAGGAATGAAAACCAAGTTTAGGAAAAAACAACTCTTCCTTACCTTAATGTAAAAATTTTTGCAAAATTTCAAGTTCATGTATTTAACGTTTTACGGATTTCGAAAACAACGATAACTAATTACAACAGTCGTCAGAAAATTGATCATCTTAATTAACTCTATCTTCAGTTTGCTTCTGCAAATGTGCTCTTCAGAGATTCTTAATAAACTTCCAAACTCGCTGCTCGCTGTTTTACACTAAGCGCTGTAAAATAAAAACAACTGTTTGGAATGAAAATAAATTGAACTGGCATTCGGTTTCATTGTTTCTCTTAATTTGAATTATGCTTTAAGGGCTTCACGCGGACGCAAATACTAAAATTACTCGCATTAATCTCTCGGAAAAATTTGAGAATAGTTTAAATTTAAAACTGAAGTCTTTATTTGATGAAGTGTGCTTCGCCTTAAGCTGTCTCATACCCGTCGACGTTTAATGAGGATTTATTGAAACATGAAGCAGTAATTAAATGTATTCTAGCATTGTTGGAAGTTTTATTTTACTTTTATGAAACGAGTGAATTCACATAAATTACTTGATTTTTATTCAAAATTGTTCTTAAATGGAGTACAAGATCTTTAAATACAGGGCAAATTAAAAGAGCAAGCATTTGCATAAATCATTTTACTTTATATTAATGGTCTTGTTAATCAGTGAAATGAAAAGGGATGAAAATATTATAATGCAGAATGGAATACCACAGTGTATAAAATTTTCATATTGGTTAGACCAGTGTTTCTCAACCTTTTTTGACTTACGGATCGACAAAAGCTTCTGAAAAAAAAAAAAAAAAAAATCGCAAGCCGGTGAGGTTTTCACTTATTTTTTTCCTGGGGGAGTTGGGGACCTTACACTCGTTGGCCGTTGGCAACATGATTATTTTCAACCGGTGAGGGTTTCCCTTAATCCCTTTTTCGTATTCTTCCTTTTTTAAATTTAAAAAAATAAAAAGGCAGACCGTTAAAGAGTTGCGAATTTTTTTTTGCGAGTGACTGAGTTTTCTCCTTTTTTGCTAAGTAACAATATTGGTAAATAAATGCAGACATAAATAAAACTTGGCTAGCTATTAAAGAAGTGTCACAAAAAATATTTAAATGCCATGATAAGTAATTTTTGTAATAACTACACAAATACTTTCACCGAAATTATAAACTTCGGTAAAAATGACAGAAATTAAGGAAAATTAATCACAAAATTCATTTACAAAGCATTATTATTCTTTTGATTTTCTTTTTTCTTTTCTATCTCCCTTTCTTCTAAGTAAGGATTTTATTTTTTTCAATTGTAAACGAGCAAAAAGCGACGAGCGAATTTCACAGTTTAATGTTTGATTTTTTTCTGATAATTAATTAATAGTTAAGCTCCAAACGTCCGAGTTTACAAAGAGATAAGTACAGAGAACCTAACGTAAAATTCGGTGTCTTGAAACTCTTTCTTTATTCGTGCAACACATAATGTTTTTAACAAAAAGCGGTTAATTTTTTTAATAAAAAGGGTCGCCAATATATAAAATACTTGACAGCTCAAAAATGGTTCTTTCCTTAAAGACTTACGTTTTTCTGAAAAAAAAAGTAAAATGCAGTACCAAAATCCTGATAACATTCCTAAGCTAAAAGTAAAATATTTGCTCATCTTCTCAATCAGCGGAAAAGCAAAATCACGTAGAAAATACAGATACGACCCGTGAAACACACTATTCCAAATGAATTTAAAATAATATCGAAAAAAAATCACATATGATTGTCGAGAATATTTTCAAGCAGCGAAATTCATAAAAATAAATCAGTTTTATGACATATTCTGAAAAATAATTTTGTCTTTCTATCCTTAGGCATTAAAAAATCTTTTGAAGCTACTGCGAACTTCAACGAATATAATAATTCGGCTTCTAATGACAAAATAAGGAATCACCCTGTCAAAACATTCAGAATTATCTCCGTAGAAATTTTTCCTCTGCAAAACAAATCATGAAAGTAGTGCTTTAATTCTCTACTTAATCATTGGCGTTGTTGCTTATTTTTAAATTGCTTACTCGCATTGATTTATGGCACAGTTAAAGTTGTATAAATATTGTCGTTACAGGAGGTATTTCTTGACAGAACTGTTTCTGTTGTCTCTGTCGAATTCTGTTTGAACAAATTTATCTGCTTGAACAAAGAAAGTTCTGAATAAAAAGTTGTGAAAAAAATTATATTTTGATTTGGTTGATGTAGTAGGTGATTTTTTTTGAAGATAAAAAGAACATTTATCCCCTATGCTGCGGGAGATCTTCAAACCATTCCATCTTAAAACCATCATTACCAAAAACGAACGAAAAAAAAGAAATAAAAACGAATATGCTTTTAGTTTTTGCGAGCTTTGTTATAAATTAATCGAAAAAAAAAATTATTAATCAAAATCGAAATGCAATTTCTGGCAGACTTAGCGTAATCCAAATGACAGAGTGATTGGTTAAATTTAAGTGCAGTGAATTTAAAGAGCGGGAAAACTGCAAACGATTTTATTTTTGATATAAATGGTTACCGATATACGAAAGTTTCATATTCAAAATGAAATTCATATTTGCTAATATTTTTTCTTTGGCTTTGACTGAAAATAAAAGAAAAATGTTTTTTTTTTTGAATAAAATTTTACGTTTTTATTCAAAAGATTTACGATTTTATTTAAAGTAAGAGTTATTAAGTAAAGTAACTGTTCTTAAGTAACAGTTTTTCTTTGCTTGGAAATAGCCAAATAGTAAAATAAATATTCATGAAAAAATTTATATATTTAAAGTATCTTAATAAAATTAGTGCTTCTTGTACAGCATTGGACAGAAATCGTTTTTAGTTTAGTTGGATCTTATTTTCTTCACTGTAAAAACGATTCAGAAACATTCCTGGAAAATAATAGGCAGCTGATGTGCCCAGTTTCAACTAGTAACATATCTTACAAAAACCAGGAACGTTTTCCCATAAAAGTCAGTAACCTTTCCTGAAATGCTGGGAAATCTTCCCTGTTAAAGCCAGTCGTGAACCTTCTAGAAAAATTAAATATGTTTAATGTATCTGGTTAGAACCTTCCTAGATTAATAAGAAAGCTCCAGAAGCACTAGCGCAACCACGGCCAAAGCTGAGCGAACAATTGCAAGCAAGAACGAAACATATTCCTTGCTCGCAATTTCTGCAGCTATCCAGTGACCTATTTGCTCCCATTAGGAGCTTAGTCAATCCAAACAACGAGCCGTAACTAAACTGAAACCGATACACTTAATAAACACGCTCAGTCAACCTTTAAACTGGCAGCAAAAAAACATTTTTCACACGCGTGAAAAGCCTGCATTCGTGCATCTTTTAGCAATTCAGGAAACTTTTTTGCGAAGATACTTGATTTTGCAGGGAAATAGGTGAAAACCTTTGAAATCCCTAAACGTTCGACGGAAATAACCAGTAACGTTTTGGAATTTTTTTACAATGTTAAATTTATTGGAACCTTTGGAACCTTGTGTTGTAATTCATTTGTGTCAATTTTTCCCTCCATTTCTCTTCACTTACACATCGATAGATAAAAAGAAAAAAAAACTTGATTTTTAAATTCAAATGCTTACTTTTAGAAAAAAAAACATAACTGGTCTTTATTGAAACATGATGCGAATAAAAAAAAGGAGGAAAAACAACGTTTAAAGCACAAACTAGCAAATAAATAGCAGATACGTGTTTAAGAAGTTTCTAGGAACCCCTTTTAAATGCAGAAAATAAAGTTGTAGTACTGGCAGAAAAAATAGAAAACATGGTGAAACGTATGACTGCCCGAAAATATTACTCATGAAATAAAATACAGTGTATATATATATATATATATATATATATATATATATATATATATATATATATATATATATATATATATATATATATATATATATATTGTTTCTCCCACACCTTCTTTTGCTCCCTGGCTTCTGATTGATCTGTCTTCCTTCCTTGTTTTGTGCTTCTCTTGTTGACTTCTAATCTGTTTGATTAGTTGTTTTTTTCTCTTATTAGTATTTCTACTGGTTAACTTCTCTTTTGACCCATTTGCTGTATATGCACATCTTCAGATTTATACTTTAGCTTTTATCTTTGTTTTTTATCTGATGAACTATACCATGTTTTACTCGTGAGCTAAAATATTTGTAGCTGCTGGTATGAAGGTATAAACAACTTCTACAAGAGTTTATTTGCATGCAGCTCGGTTATGACACTTAAAACATGTGAAAAACGAGTCTCTGGTTGTTACAGTTGAGCTGTTCGGCATTCGTTTACATTAAGTCGTTGAAAAAACTTCGTTCAAGTATTCAAGATTTATAATGATATTAAGAAAAATTGCCAAGTCATTCAAATATAATTCTTTATTCTCTTAACATAAAATATTCTATCGTAGCTTCATAGTACTACTCATGGTTTCGACTGACTTTGACACATCGGAAAATAATGCAGAAAAAGCATTGCATCAAGAGCGGTTACGGTTATATAAACAATTTTACCAGTGCAGAGCTAATTTGCATAAATAATTCTTACAGTCGTTTTAAGTATGACATAAAATATAGGAATTTCTGATTCTGATAAGGTTTTTTTCCATCCTTACAATCAAACTATTTTCCAGCTTTGGAACAGATTATTACTCTTTTACTACTGGTAAATCTATGAGAAAAAATAATCGTCTCTCTTTGAACTAATGACAAAGATAACTTTCGGAGGTATGCAGCAATTGCTCAGGTGCGGAAAAAAAAAAGCCAAAGAATAGGTTTATACAGAGAAAAAAAAGGGAAGGGAAAAAAATGATTTAATACTAGAAACAAAACCGACTCGTAAAAAGTACAATATTAAGCTCAAAGTTAGTTTTTTCAATACATAAATAAATATACCTACGTTCATTAAAATATGTTGCTTTTGAAACTATATTTTTTTGAGACCAAAAAAAGTCCAAATGGCAGCCGTTATTCTTCAGAACACAAGTATTTAGAAAAACATTTAAAAAATGCATTTATGTTTCGTTTAACAGACTGAATACTTCTTTTGTTTGCATCAAAATCAGGTAGTTTAGTGACTGGGGATGATGGATTACTCCATTACTGGTATTAAACTAATGACGTGAGGTAGCAGCTGTTCCCACATCTGCTAAAATGCGTTTTTGCTTTCTTCTGCTCAGAAGGACACTGCAGTCATTAGGAATTTTCCACAGAAGATGAAGACAAAATAAAAGTTACTGCACCCTACTGCAGGAAGAATTCATGAATTATCGTACGACAGTATGCAAACTACAAGGTCAGATATTTTCTGATCTTGAACCAAATGTTAAACTAGTATGTTGTAGTCATCAGAAAACATTCGTCTATACTAGAAAGGGGGCACTAGGGTAGCTCAAAAATACATATAAAAAAAATTTCTCCTAGATAACGGGACACCCCTCAATATTTTTTGACTTGTGGATAGCAATATGTAGGAAGACTTTTAGCTTTCTTTTTCAACTGAAAGAGGGTCTCAACTTCCTGCCACAAACTTCATACCTATGGAGAGGGGGGTTAAAAAAGTACATTGAAATGAAAAAACAATGCTACGTATTATGATATTATACACTAATAATATGCACATACATTGCATTAAAATAATTATTTAAAAAAAAACAGTTGGTTAAATTAAATGTTTGTAAACTTGTAGCATTTTCTATACTACGGGTAATGTTAAATTAAGGGTTCATTGAGCATCCTCTTAAAATTTGAGTAAGAAGCTAAAATTTTTACAGAATAATGCTATTAGTAAGTCTAAAAAAAATAAGGGGTGTAATGGTCTTTAACTCAAAAAAAAAATTTTTTTTTTGTACCACCCTACAGGGCACACGTGAGCATTTAATTTCATTTATTAATTTCTCAAAAAAGATTATTAGTTTCTCAAAGCAATGGCGTCTTCATCATTGAATAGCCTTTTCTTTGTGCCTTTTAATTTTTTCAGCTCTTTTGAAAAATTATTTCTTTACTTTATGGAATTTTTATAAAACGACTTTAATTGTTCACATGTGCCCCTATAGGGAGGCAAATGCGAGCAAACCTAGGGCACATATGAACACAATAGAAAATCAAAGGACAAAGCATCATATTTCAACGAAAAACTCTAGTATAAAACATATACATATATATAGGTCAGCTCCGGTTTTCAGACAAAACCTGGGTGCACCGGTCGGTTAACTTTATGTTCCGCTGAAAGAAAAATTTGATTACAGTTGATCAAAAAAGACTAAAAATAGTTAAATATGAAGAATTAAAATAATAACTTCGTTATTTCTGCACCTCAGAGCAAGACTGACGTAAGTTCAAAAATTGCGATTTTCTGTTCATTACAGCATTGAATGTAGACTCCTGATCTACATCGAGCCATTCTAACGTAATTGAAAAAATGTGTCACGAGAGCGCGCGTCTTATCCTTTGCAGGCGCCTGACAAATGTTTTTCCTATCTCTTGTAAAATAGCGATTACACTGAAAAAACGATTCATAAACGTTTTTCGGAAAATTATGGGCAGCCAATGTGCTCCATTTCTACCAGTAATATACCTTGCAAAAACCAGGAACGTTTTATGATAAACGACAGTATATCTTTCTTGAAGTTATCCTTGCATCTTTCTGAAGAATTTGGAAATCTCCCCGGTTGAAGTCAGTCTAAAACCTTCAAGGGAAATTAGTTACGTTTAACGTAATTGATTTGAACCTGCCTGATATACGAAAAAAGCTCCAGAAACAACGACGAAACTATTGACAAACCTAAGGCAGATATAGCAGGCACATAAGAACCAAGCATTTCTCTTTGCCTGCTATTCTTGCCTTGCAAAGTTACAGCTAACTATTCACCCTCATTGGGAGCGGGAGCTTAGCTCATCATGCTCAGTCAATGTTTAAACTGGTAACTATAAAGCTTTTTCACAAGAGCAAAAATTCTGGAAGCAAATCCGTAAACGTTTCTGCAAAAACACTTGATTTTACTGAGAAATGGATGGAAATCCGTAAAATCCCGAAACGTTACACGGAGGAAATCAGTGACGATTCGCGGTTTCGGAATTTTTTTTACAGTGTATGTGACTTACATTAGTCTGGCTCTGAGGTACAGATTTGTAACATTGACCTATAAAATTATTGTTGGAATAGCCTGTGAGGATTTATACAAAATTAAAAACAAAAAATGCTTTTTCTAAGAAAGTCTTAGCCAATGCAAAGAACTTGTAAATGTTGTTCACATTTGTATTCCTGATTCAAAGTTTTTCTTCTTACCAAAGTAACTTTAAAATATCAACACGTAGGAAATAAAATGTTTAAATGTATTTGTGTTTGCGTCATGTATTATTTATTACAAATTTTTTAGGCTTATAATTAGTAAATATTTATTCATATCATTGAGAATGAACTATTTCAAAAACACTCTAAAAACCATTCAGGGGTGTGCAGCACCGTTTGGAATACTCGCTACGTTGGGGCGGGGGGGGGGGGGTGTTCCGGTGTGATTTGCCGGTTGGACATTTCAGAAATCTGGCAGGCCTACGTATATGCCAATTACAATGAAGGGTTAGTAACCTATACTGGGTCAGTTTAAGTTGTACAATAATCGTCAATAAGAAAATATTTTTACTCACGTGTATTGGCAACGATATGGTTGATAGTAAGCGTAGAGCGCAATATTTAATTCGCTTCTCGATTATCATAACGTGGAAACGTGGTAGAAAGATGCGCCAAAGTGCATCATTTGTGACGTCATAAGACCTTCTTTTCAAAATCGGACATTTTAAAAAACTAATTAAAACCTAATTGTTGGGAAAAAGAAAGTATTTTCTGGGTCCATGTTATTTTTTTTACTCATCCTATCAATTTCAGTGTCTAAAAGTAGTACTTTTGACTGAAGGAAACAACCCAATTCTGCTTACTGTCGTATTTTAAAGTCGACAAGAAAAAAAGTGTTTTGACTAAACAATACAAATTATATTTTACTATGTAAAGTTTATTCTTGTTATGCAGTTCATTAAGTTTCATACCGAATATGATGATTAATTTTAAAATTATTTTAAACTTCAGTTTTTAATTAACGGAAAATATTTTGTCTTTTTTTTTTCCTATGAATGTTATATTTCACTAAATTGTTGGCCGAATATTTAGTAACAAAAGAATTCGAAATATAAAAAATAATAAAACAAATTATGAAGTAAATAATAATAACCGTCAGACATATAATAGCCGATGATCTTGTAACGCGCGTGTTTCAGCGATGAAACTCGCGTCACGCCATGATAATTTAATAATATGTTTTGGTAATGTTTGACACGCAAGGAAAGGCTTTATTGTGAGAAGGCTGAACTCGATCCGGTAACTTAACTGCTTTACTGGTAGAATGTCATTTCAGGAGAATGAAGAAACGAAAGAATAGTCAACAATGAACGCTGCCTACTGGAGTTTAGGGTTCATCCACTGGGGTTAGGGTTACAATTTCAACTATCAAAATATCATCAAACAGGTAATGGTTTCTTTCAAATATAGAAGCAATTTTCACTCGTCATACCTTGACGGGCGACTTTCTAGTGTAATAATAATTAACAATAAATTGACAAACTGATTGTAGCAAAATAAAAATTATAAATCATTACACAATTTTTAACACTTATAATAGCCCCTACGTGTTATGTTTGCAAGTGCCTCATCATCTACCTTATTTGCCTTTCTCAAGCAATGTCGTAAAACCTTCAGGTTGAAAGTTTTTGATTTTATGTATTTGATGTCGGTGTCCTATTCAACTTCAACCGCTTTTATCCCTTCTAAAAGCAATTGTAATTATTCTGTTTTGGTGCCGTTTCCATGTTAAATTAAAACAAATGGACTTAAAAAAAATTAAAAACACTAAATCGTAAACCCCGTGCACTCAAATCCGCGTAAATTGCTGATTTTCTATGTGTGCGGAGTTTACTTCAATACGGATTATATCCACTTTTTGAAAAAACATTTTTTTTTTCGATTTCAGAATCTTAATAGAATCCTCTAACAAAATTCCTATCGATACATGAATTTCTTTCTTCTCGAAGTGATTTATATCTACTGTTAAAAAATGTGTAAACATTGGTTTTACCACCTAAACGGCGTATATCCATTCCCTTATTTCTCTCCAGTTCTTTTACAGCAAAGTGGAACATATCCCTTATTTGCCGGTACCCACTCATTCACTTTCATACCAAAAGGGCACATATCCAAATTTGAATTCGCCACTTCTAACTCAAAATGAGTTCACAAATAAGATAGTAGAATAAAACACTGGCTGAGCATTTCCAATCATGCGTGATACCCGTCCGTATTGTTACAAATTCTGTAAATAGTAATTATTTTTATGATTAATTTGTCATAATCTAGCTTAATTTTGCGTTTATTAAATTATCTATCATTTAAAATTATTGTAGCAACGTAACCTGTAAATAGTTTCTTGTAATGAATATACAATCCCCGTACATTCGGCTGAAGTATATGGTCCCCTGATTTCTGAATGATAAAATTTGTGAAAGGAAAGAAATAAGATAACGGTCTACGATCTTCGGGAATCTTGTGGAATATTTGAGAGTTCTCTTTCGATGTCTATAAATAGCCGTCCCGCATGATAAAAAGTGAGTCTCGATTGAGAATTTGTACTGAGATTGTATTAGCTCTGTTTATTGCGAGGCATTTCGCTGTGTTGTTTTTCGTATCTGGATGTAAATACGTGTGTAACCGTTGAGTTTACGGTGTTGATTGATATTTGCTTAACTGCTGATGATTAATTTAGCAGTTGTTAATGATCTTTCCTGTACATAGTGTAAATAAATCTCCTGTGTTTTCTCAAGAACTGTGTTGTCATTTCAAGAAAGTTTGAAGTTGTATCACGAACTCTTAACAGTATGTATTAGATCGAGATCGCAGCACCTTGCGCCTTGTGCAAGTCTATTGTTAGTTAGACAAGGCGACCTCAAATTGTGATTACTAAATTAATATTAAATAATTGATATTACTATTAAGTTATGATTAATTAATGATTAAATTGTGATTAATTCTCAAATTGTGATTACTAAACTAATATTAATTAATTCATATTACTATTAAGTGATTATTAATTAATGATTAAATTGTGATTAATTGAAAAATTTGTGATAAAAATTATGATCTATTAATACCTATACAACGTTGTTATTTGAATGCAATGGTGGTTTTGTTGTTCATACTTCGTTGCACTGTAAAAAAATTCCGAAACGTTCCTGAGTACTTCCGTGTAAAGCTTCGGGATTTCAATGGTTTTTATCCACTTCCTGGAAAAATCAAGCATTATAGTCGAAAAGTTTCCTGAATTGCTTCAAAACGCACGAATGCAGACTTCTCACTATTGTAAAAAATATTTTTAGCTCCCAGTTTAAAGATTAACTGATCGTATTTATAAAGTGTATCAGCTTCAGCTTGATTGCGGCCCGTCCAGACTGATAAGGCGTCCAAAGGGCGCAAATCAGTCCATGGACTACGTAGCTTTGCAAGAATTGCAGGCGAGTGAGATGTCAGATACTTCCCTGCAAGTCTGTATTAGCTTCGGCCATGTTTGCGATACTGCTCTTGGAGCTTTCCTGGAAACGCGCGAATGTTCCGAACTTTTATAGTATGTCCACCTAAGTTTGATCGAAATTTCTAGAGATACGACTGGCTTTAAACGGGAAGGTTTCTTAATATTTTAGGAAGCTTCGAGGATAATTTCCGGAAGGTAATTGATTTTTAGCGGAAAAATTTCCTGGTTTTTGTGAGGTATATTACTGGAAGAAATTGGCCACACCAGCTGCCAATTTTTTTTCCAGGAACGTTTCTGAATCGTTTTTACAGTGTGGATCGAAGGTCTTTTTTTTTTTTTTTTTTTTGAAATGTTCAATGAAAAGAATAAAATAAGTAGAAAGGAATAAAGTACAGTAAAAAAATATATATTAAAAATTTTTGAATATTTTGTTTTAATTTGATGAAGTTTATTTCTGAAGAAAATGCATGTTTTTTTGGAAAAGGAATTATATTCACAGTTTTACACCAAAATGGAATGTATCCAAAATACAATTGGCAGTTTAGGTCTGGTAAAATTGAGGAAAAATTACTAGACCTATGCCGATAGTCACTTGTTATTCTACCAAAACACTGTGAGAAATTCGAAATTCTAACAGTTATTGTTCATGCTTAAAACATTTTTTTTGGTTTTGCCAAAAAAGTATAAAACTGGATATAAACCGTTTTGAAATTGTGTAATTGATGTATTACACGATGGTTAGCCGAAATGAAATTTTTTTTCGGGACTAACCCTGTCTTTCAATGGTGATATATAATTCAGTTCAAGCCCCCCTCGCGCAGTACGAAAGAGGCTTTCGTGACACGTTTAATCACAGAAATTCGACTGGTCCTGAGATTGTTTTTTGTATACATATAAGCTTTAACTTATAAATATGACTGGGAGTTAAGACAGTCATAACAACTCGTAGATTATTCTTTACCGATAACGTGTTTGTTTTAAGCTCAGATTGTTAAGAGCTTTTTTTTTTCCTTTGACCAATATGAACAAAATATCTTATACTAAAACTGTTAATTTTTATTTTGAAAAAAATAATCGTTTTTTGCAGCTGCATTTATTTCAAGTTCAATTTGGAAATGAATACTCGATATTAGAATAGAGAACACTTTTGAACAAAGTCTGCATTTTTTCATAAAAGGTACACTAGTTTCTATTAATTGTTCAAAAGATTCATCTTACTCTGAATTTAACAAGTGTGATTCCTATTCTCTACTTTTCTCTTACATTGCACTTTACAAAGTATTTTTCAACTTAAACATTCTATTTACATTGTTTTTTAGAAGACATTAAATTCTCAAACTTTTTTGACTCGCGGTACCCTTTAAAGATTTAGAATTTTCTCACGGCACCCTAATTCATCTCTATCATGTAAACAAGTATAAGTCGTTTTTTCAGGGTGGTTTTTCCCACACCTGTCCACAATTCGAGCACATATGTGCTGTATATGCACCACAAGATAATATCCTCCTCCCAAATACTCTGGTGTTGCATTAAAAGCACACCGGAGTGTTAATAAGGCGAACCATGATAATATCTTACTACAATCTACTTTCTAGGTTATGAAAACTCAGAGAAAAATGACGGCATTCAACGACATTTTTCTTTATGAATTCGTCAACTACATAATTTAGCTTTCAAAAACAGTATGTAACTTTATTTTTCATTTCAGTTAAACTTCAGGGAATCTTGTACAAAAAAAAAATTATCGCACAACAAGGTCAATCAGTTTTGACATCACTCTCAGGGTTCATACTCTATTTGGATGAAAAAATTCCATGATTTTTCCAAGACTTTTTCATGACTTCATTGAAAATTTTCATGACCTCATTACATGAAGAGAATAGCCCTATTTAATCTCAAACTTGGTAATATTTTGAAATGAGCATTAGCAAAACGTCTAGTATATGAATGCCACAGCCTCATTGAAGCACTTACTTGTAATGGAAAAAATATAAGTGCACACTTAAAAAACTAAACTATTCTTATTTGTCTTCATCGTATAAATTTTTGTAAAGTAAAAATGCAGTGAAACAAATATGATGCTGCTTAAATGTCTGATATTTTTTTAAAAATGTGCAGAATGATATTGAATGGGACAAAGGTCATCACTAAGTTTCAATAATTTGCTTCAAAAGTTACCTTTTAGTGTCAACAGTGCATTTAATCATCCACGTAACTTGACAGTATTTTGGTTCTTTAAAGTAAAGCCTCATAGTTTAGTTCTTTTTATATTTTTAAACCAGATCATTTTTGAAAAAAACATTCACTAATGAATCAATCTTCTGATTCAAAAGTATATTTGTTTTGTTTACAAATTTGCATATTTTCAAATGCATATAAATTAATAGGCTCAGAAATTCAAGAACATGTTTAATTCTTGACATTGAACGTAATAGTGGGTCGCATGGATTAGTTTTGCGTGCCGTATGTTGGAATTGGGAACTACTGTTTTAGAACATTAGAATTCCTCTATTTCTGTATTCTATCGCCTGACTTAAGATCTTTATTTTCTAAAACATTCAACAAATTAAGATAAACTCTGATAAATTTAATGATAAAGTCCTTACGAGTGATGGAATCGAACTTGCATGCAATTGAATTGCTTTTTTTTGAGTAAGCGTGGCAAAACTAAGAACGTGAAATTTGCTACTACAGAATATGAAACATAAGAAGTGTTGAAAATAACAGAAAATTCAAAATAAGTCCAGGCAATAAAATCACATCTCAAAAAATGGCAAGCGGCTGCGACAGAAGTGGATGCAATGAGATTTCAAAATTCAGATTTGATTTTTGGAACGTTCAATTTTCCACTTTCAATAGCTTTTATGTACTATACTGTTAAATCACGCAAGGTTTCTAATGCTCTTTTAGCTACTGTTCCTTTCTCTTTGTCCAAGACATTTTTCCATGACTTGAAATAAATTTTCATGACTTTCAATGAAAATTTCAATTTTCCATGACTTTTCCAGGTCTGAAATTCTGTTATTTTTTTTCCATGACTTTCCAGGATTTCCATGACCCGTACGAACCCTGCACTCTTCTGCAACAACTTTTGGAACACAGTTGCACTGTTGCCTGGTAGTTAAAAATGGCTTGTTGATAACACTTTATCATCAGTTAGGCAAGAGGATCGAGTGAATTTTCGTTATACTGCATCAAAACATGGTGGATTTTCTTCCTGGTCAAACGGGCATTATTTTGCGCACTCAGCTTACATAAAAATTGATACCACGGACAGTTCGCGGTACCCCTCACTTCTTTCTACAGCACCTCAGGGTGCCGTGGCACTCAGTTTGAGAATCCCTGCTTTAAGCCATGTCAGATGACACTTTTCTTTCACACCTAGCTCGAGTCACAGACTGTAATGATTGTGCAAAGAGTTTTGCCATTCTTTTGCCATATTACTTTCGGATTTGTGCTGAGGTTCCCAAAGTTGAAAACCACTAAACTATAGAGAAATCTTTCATTGTGATTGATGTCAATATCACTGATTTAATGTTGTAGTTATTATCTTGAATGTACTTCAGTCAGTTTTGTTTTGGGAAGGAGGAGAGGGGGGGGGGTATTTCTTGTTTTAATATAAAGCATCAGCATTACGAAAAACATAGATTTTTGTTCATATTCGAAGACTATTAACACTAAAGACACGTGTCAGGTTTTATTTTTTCTGAAGTAATGTACCTATATAATTTCTCAACTTAAGTGATAAGGGTTCGTCTTCGTATTAAAATGTGCACTAACTTAAAATTTTTCTAGTATTAACTCCATTTTCTATCAAATATTTGTGATCAACATTATCCTTTAACTTTTGCACCTGATGGCCCAGACTTGAGCCTGAAGGGGCTAGAGATTTCTAATATGAGGAGTGTGAAATTTATGTAGAGTTGATTGGTTGGTTGTATTTGGTTTAATGGCGCAAGAGCTTTTATAGGCTATACTGAGCCAAATAGTGGTTTCGTATAGTGAAAATTTGTACCGAAAGTGTGCTGTAGAATGACGGACATAAAACTTCTAGCATTCTGAAAAATACTGTCGTAAAGTATAGATAAACGAAGTTTTAAATTTCGAAACACAGCGCAAGTTAATTTGGAATTTAGAGATAAAAGTTACAAAAATTAAAAAAGACAATATAAATACAAACACAATGAGACTTACACTAAATTTAATAAAGAAAACCAATCTCCTGAAAGAATGGGAACAATTTTGGATGGTATACGTCCTCTAACAATACCTTCAAAAATGAATGAAAATGATTGAAGAATTTGAAACGTATATGATTAAAATTTGGACAGTCAGAGAGGATATACAACACCGTCTGATTGACATTGCATATATGTAGGGACGTAGAGATAAACAATATGGAGGGGGGGGGGCAAAAAATCATTTTTGACGAGACCCAAAACTTCTGTGCACGGCCCTTGCCTATAGATTTCCTGAAGAAAAGGTTACGATAAGTCACAGGCCATAAAGACGCAGATTCGGAGATTATCGCTCCTCCTAAGGTCTTGTATTTAACATTATTGCCTGCCCAAATTATAGTGCTTAAGCAATATGCCCAAGTACAGTAGTTTATTCACGTGTTAGACCTTTTTGAATAAGTAGGTATATTCTGGCTGCGCTAGTTCGGGGAGGTAAATATTCTTCCAACGAAGTTTTTGGCAAAATGATAGAATATTGAAGTTCCTTTGTGTTAATCTGTAACTATAATATTCTTTTTTAAATAACTTTAACAAAACTCGAAAATTAGCAATTAACTACTCAAAGTTAATATGCTATAGTGAGTAGCTTCAGTTATTTCCTTCGGAAAAATAAATTGCAATGTAGTAAATTCGTTTGCATTGATCGGTAAACTTTGGTCTTCAAAGTACCATTTTAAATACTGCTACGGTCCTTAAATCGATTTTTGCTAATATATATTCTTCTACTCGTCGAAATGCAATGAAATATGGTACCCTAGCTGCTTTTAGCCCTAAAAACTTATTTATGTAGCAAAACGTAGGGGCTACTATTCGAAACTTCAGAGTTTGTGTTCACTTTACTTTGTATATGGTTCCTTATGAAAATTTCATTTTACAAAACAGTAATGATATTTAAATTATAAAAAAATAAGCAAATAAAAACAATTTGAGACTTTTAAATTTTATTAAAAATGCAGTAATGTAACTGATGAGGTTGTCTCACCAGAGTGCAAAAGATGGACACTATTGCAATCACTAGTGCCATAACAACAACTCCTTCACATAACCTTAAATTCCTTCTAGGCTTATTTCCACCACAAAAGCAATTGGAATTTGAGACGATCCTCTGTTCATAAAATCTCTAACTCATTGGCCTCTGGCACCAAATAAGGACACTATATAAGGGGAGCTAACTCATCTGCCATTTTGGTTAAAAACTTGTCTTGAGAAAAATTTGCATTTGGATGATGGATGTTTGAATTTTTGATTCTGGAAATGAAGAAGATTTAAAAATTTTAAATTAAAAACAAATAAGGTGTGAAAACGAAGTTCATGACAGTAAAAATTTTCCAATACATTTTTGTTGAATATGTGAATTAAGTTATCATTTTAGATTTACCTTAAGGAACATTTGACTCCACTTATCATCAATCTTTTCACGACATAGCAACCAGCGACTATTATAACGTAATTATAAATACTAGAAACAGGGTTGGTTCCAATGCCGTCTTGAAACCGAAATGTCGGATAAGTCGGCCTGTCACTTTTAAGGGGTTCTAGGTTGAACTTTTGGTGATGTTCTATACAAACGTGAAACACATAATCCAGCTCACAAGTTTAGATTAGAATTCTATCACTACAATGAAATATATGAAACAACCGGCTTTTTAAGATAAACATAACAGAATTTCAATAGTGCATCAGAACTATTGAGAAGAGATAGAATGCAGGGAGTGCAGACTTTTATTCATGAAACTCCATTTTTTTTTACGACATAGCAACCAGCGACTATTATAACGTAATTATAAATACTAGAAACAGGGTTGTTTCCAATGCCGTCTTGGAACCGAAATGTCGGATAAGTCGGCCTGTCACTTTTAAGGGGTTCTAGGTTGAACTTTTGGTGATGTTCTATACAAACGTGAAACACATAATCCAGCTCACAAGTTTAGATTAGAATTCTATCACTACAATGGAATATATGAAACAACCGGCTTTTTAAGATAAACATAACAGAATTTCAGTAGTGCATCAGAACTATTGAGAAGAGATAGAATGCAGGGAGTGCAGACTTTTATTCATGAAACTCCAATTTTTTTTACGACATAGCAACCAGCGACTATTATAACGTAATTATAAATACTAGAAACAGGGTTGGTTCCAATGCCGTCTTGGAACCGAAATGTCGGATAAGTCGGCCTGTCACTTTTAAGGGGTTCTAGGTTGAACTTTTGGTGATGTTCTATACAAACCTGAAACACATAATCCAGCTCACAAGTTTAGATTAGAATTCTATCACTACAATGAAATATATGAAACAACCGGCTTTTTAAGATAAACATAACAGAATTTCAGTAGTGCATCAGAACTATTGAGAAGAGATAGAATGCAGGGAGTGCAGACTTTTATTCATGAAACCCCAATTTTTTTTACGACATAGCAACCAGCGACTATTATAACGTAATTATAAATACTAGAAACAGGGTTGGTTCCAATGCCGTCTTAGCATCAAAATGTCGGATAAGTCGGCCTGTCCCTTTTGAGGGATTCTAGCACCAAAGAAATGAACGTGTTTTGTTTAAGATCGGAAACCTTCCTGAAGTCGCCCTGCCATCTTTCTGAAGAATTTTCCCGGTTGAAGCCCGTCGTATCTCTGGAACCTTCAGAAAGAACTTCGGTACGTTTACGGCACCTCCCTGATTTGACAAGAAAGCTCCAAAAGCACTTTTGCGAATAAAGCCAAAGTTAAAGCAGAAATGCAAGTAGATATCAAGATTCGATCTAGCCGGCAATTGCTTGCAAAGCTACGGACTCCAGAGACTTAACTGTGGGCTTTTTCCTTTTGCTTCTTACTGTCTTACACATGAATGTTTGTGAATATGTTAAAGATATTCTTTCAATGAACTTTTTTAAAGTCGCTTTGCTGCAAGCAACATTGAATAATTCTATGACTGAACCAGATGCGAAAATCAATAAAATGCAGCCTCAAAGTATTCTTTATCCTGCAGTTTCGTTTCACTTGTATGGAAAGTGAAGCAAACAACGATATCAAGTTCGATAGTTTGAAGCCCTTATACTGTAATTTCGTGCAACGTGGCAGATACCAAATACTTTAAATACATTAATTGAACTTTCAAACCAAAATTCGTAGACACTGAATGAATACATTTATACACTGTACAAAAAATCTGAAACGTTACTGGGAAGTTTTTCCATGGAAAGTTTTGGGATTTCACAGGTTTTCACCAATTTAAAGTGAAAATTTAGTATTTTTTTTCCCTGAATTACCCAAAGCTGCACAAATGCAGACTTCTCACTGTTGGGAAAAATACTTTTAACTCCCAGTTTGAAGATTAACTGAGCGTATTTATTAAGTGTTTCGGCTTACGGTTCGTCCAGACTAAGCTCCCAGGAATAACTAATAATTCTGTGTAATCCGCAGTTTTTGCGAGAATTGCAAACAAGTGTGATGTTTGATATATTACACTATTCTGTTTCAGCGTTGGCCCTTGTTATAATAATGCTTTCGGATGTTTTGTGGCAAATCAGGAAGGCTACAAGCTTCTACTTAACATGAAACATGACTGGTTTTAACCGGAAATATTTCTGTATTCAGAAAGATTTAAAGATGTTTCCAGGATGTTTTAGCGGAAAACATTCCTTTGTTTTGCAAGATATGTTACTGGCAGAAATTGGGCACATTTGCTGCCCACTATTTTCCACAGGAACATTTTTAAATTGTTTTTACAGTGTATTTACTAATTTTGCTTCTAAAATGCAAAGTAAAGATAATAAGCCAAAAAACAAAAGCAACTCTTGTAAAAAAACAAACATTGAACGTTCTTTAACTTAAAATAGCAATAATTAGAAAGTACAATGAAATACTTTAGTCTGAATTATGAAAACTTAAAAAAAAAGTTAAGAAGTTTAACTTCATAATATTTTCAGGAGAAATAAAAATAAATCCCATGAGGTTTAGATTTTCATTGTTAGAAACTAAAAATATTAATACCTTCATACAGAAAAATGATTAACTCAGCCATAATCAATTTTTTCCGGATTTTTAATATCAGTATTTAAATTTTACATCTTTCCTCAGCACAACTTTCAAATAAGCTGTTTTTTCTCTTCAAGAGTTTTCTTCACTAATGGAACTAAATGGTTTAAAGCAAATTGTTCTTGAAAAATGTCAATATTTAAATTTATTTTAGTGGAAAGTGATTCCCTTAGTTGGGTAGCTGACATGTATCTTCGTATGTGGGAAAAAATTCTTCTCATTATCCCGTAATCTATTCTTCAGTAAATTCATTTCGTAAACATTATCTTTACCTCTTTTTTAAAGCAGTCACAAAAGTGAAAATATTTTAAAAGCTATGCATGATTAGCTCATTTTTTTATGTTTCGCTTACAAAATATCATTTGAAAACTTTTACAAACTTTTTGTGGTTTTTTTCACATTAAAAATGCCTAAGAAATTATATATAATGTTAATTCAACTGAACAGCTAAAACAAAGAAATGTTTTCGCAGTTTAGTTTTGTAAAGAGCAAGAGAAAGAAAAAACACATACTGCAAATGAATACTAAGAAACAAGCTTATACATTAAAACTTGCGCCTATTCAATTGTTTTTAGTGAGAATATAACTAATGCACATTTTAGAACAAGAGAAAAGCAGACATATAAATAAAAACATTATTAACACTTAACTATATCAGCAGAATTCTTCACAGCTCTTCAAAATATTAATGCTGCGCTAATAGTTACTATGAATACTCCTTTAATTAGCCAGAAAAGTGCTTTTGAAAAATCTTTATTCATCTTCGTTCGGATATTTTATTCACAGAACAACTGTTGCAGGTAATTTATGTCATCAGATTTATTGTAGCTAATAAAGCCAATGTTTGCTTTCATTTTAATGGATGCATAAATATTGTCAGGAAAAGGACATTTTTTTTTAAATTTGAGAGTTATTGAGCGAAGGGTAAGAATTTTAGATGAAACACCATTTCATAGATAATAATTTCATTGTAAACACACCATATTTCAGAAGTTCGTCTATCATTTAAGGTTTTTTAAAATAGCAATCACATTTAAATTAAAAAAAAGACATTTTTCAATTTTATTAAAAATATTTTGTTGTAAGTACTAGTTAGGGACTAAAGGGAACTAGTTTAGGGTAAACTAGTGGAGGATTTAATGCCAAATTCAATGATTACATGAGAAAAAAATTACTTTAATTATTGATGTGAGATCAACTACTCAATGCCCAACTTTGTTATAAGTGTTTAAACAACTCAACTTTTCGATTCAGAGGCATAAAGCACTGATACTTTGATTTAAAAGATTTTTTTTATAAGTTCATAAATAATAATCTATTAGCCAAAATCATCACACACACACACACACGCACGCACAAAAAAAAAAAAAAAAAAAAAAAAAAAAAAAAAACTTGAAGCTCATTTCTTGGTTTTTTGTGACTTTATGCCCTTTACTTCCAAGATGCGGAGTTTGGCTTGAAAAAATAAAGAAACAAGAAGTTCCGTTTAGAACTAAACGAGCCTACTTTCCTGTATACCCATATCTACTTTCTAGTATCTAATCAATGTTCTCAAAAAATAGCTAAAATTGCAAATTGTTTCAAGCATAATTTTTTAGTATTTTAAGTGTATTTCTAGGAATAAAATATGCCTCACTCATCTAAAAAATTATATGCTTTAAAAAATAAAATAAAAAAACGAACAAATAAAATATCAGCACCTATTAAACAAAGCAGCTAATACAATTTTTTTCCATTAAAAAAAAGAAAAAAGAAAAAATTCTTTAACCGCTTTCAAAAAAAAAAAAAAAATAAATAAATAAATAAAATAAAATGAAATAAATAAAATAAAAATAAAATGAATAAGGTATGAATTAATGCACTTTCCAAAACAAATAAAAACAATAAAATGTCAACTTAAAGAAATAATTTACAATGTAAAAAAAAAATGTCAGCGCATATCTTAATGTAGAAAAATAGAGGACTTCGAGTTCATCCGCCGAAAAATGAATGCATAAATTAAAACTTAAGAGTGAAAATAAAAACACACAAGTCATATTAACAATCATTATTTCACAGTTAAAACCACGGCTGCGGAGTCGATGTTGGTGTCAATCTCGTTTTGGGATAAAAGAGTCAGATTCGGGAGTCGAAGGTTTGCTGATTTTTGGATAAAGGAGTCGGAGTCGAATATCGAAGGATCGGAGTCAGTCATTTTAACTCCGTGTATAAATTTTTGCCAAAACTACGAAGTCAGAGTCGGATTCCGACTAATTGTCGGGCAAAGGAGTCGGAGTCGCAGTCAGGTACCCCAAAGTTCTTGGAGTTGGAGTCAGGAGAGCTATTTCCAGCAAAATTTATTTGAAGTAAATCCGCCTGCAAGTTCGGAATCTACATTGACTTTCAGTTTCCCCGTAGGCGCTTATGTTAAGGGATTTGACTTGTTAAAAATTGAACGGAAAACTGATCAAATCAAAAAGATATTTTATATACAGGATATTTTATATATATAAAAATCAGGATATTTTATACATATAGGATATTTTATATATATTGATTAATACAGGATATTTTATATATATAGATAAAAGATATTTTATATATATTTTTCATCAAAAGCTTTCTCTTACAAGTTTGTTTAAAGCAAATTCGCCTCTAAGTTCGGAATTGCCTTGAATTTCTCCGTAGGCGCTAATGTTAGGTTTTTTGAACTGTTCAAAATTGAACGAAAAATAGATCAAAACAAAAAGTGAAATATAGGAATGATGTGTCCTCGCCGAGATCTTTCGAATTAAAAGGAATTTGTTCGAATCAGATTCACTCAAAAGTTATTAGGGGGGGGGGGGACAGACCGACAGACATTTTTCCTTATTACAATACCCTTCTTTCCAATTTTTAATTTTTCGATAGTTTAATTATTTTTTAAATTTTTGATTTTTTTTTGTTTTTCGCAATATTTTCAAGATGCAATAAGCCTTTTTTCATGTTTTTTTTTCTTTCTCTGACTTTTACTGGGAAAGTAGACTAAAAACAATCCTGCTTTCTTAATCTTTTACATTTTTAGCAGACATATCCGAATGAAAGGGGTTGGTACAGTGGCGGATTCACAGGTTTCGGGGCTAGTCGCAACGCAGACAAATCAAAACAGAATAACATTTTTTTTCATGTACGTTTTGAAGAATATGAAAATTAATTATTTCGTTTCAAGGCTCCTCTCTATCGTGAGAACTGCGATACGGTAAATCTGCTACACGGCGGGTAAAAGAGAATAAGTTTTGCATAAATTTCTACTTTAAATTAAGTTTAAAGGTAAATATTTAACAAGAAAGTAAAAGATGAACAAAATTTCTCAAGTAGTAATTTTCCAGTTAAAAAAATGCTGAGGGAACTAAAATACACTTTATTGGTCATTCTCATAAAAATAGTCATTTTGAAATTATTTACTTCAGAAATTTTAAAGTGGGTGGAATCAAATAAAAACTTTTATAGAGATAGATGTACGTAAGATCTTCATGAAAAAAATATTGGTCTTGTAAAAAAATATATATTTTTGCTTCCTTTTACAAAGAAGGAAGTATTGTATTCGCGAAAAATTTTTTACTCAAAATTCGGCCTTAATTTCCATTTTGCTCTCCCCCCAATTAATGTTTTTTTTTTTCAACCCGACCACATGCGGATAAGTGCCTAAGAACGTATAAACACCCCCGAAATATCCATTTTGACACTCCCCGAGTTAATTACAACGTATTTTTTCGTGACGTCCGTATGTGCGGATGTGCGTATGTGCGTATGTATGTCGCATAACTCAAGAACGGTATGTCCTAGAAAGTTGAAATTTGGTACGTAGACTCCTAGTGGGTTCTAGTTGTGCACCTTCCCTTTTGGTTGCATTCGGGTGTTTCTAAAGGAGTCTTTTGTCTCTTTTTGGGGGGGGGGGAATAATTGTTAATTTCGATGTATACTCAAGTGGTGTTATAATTTGGCGGACACTTGGCGATATATCGCCAGTCTTTTGGTCGCTAAGTTTTGTCTTCAAGTTGGCGACAAATTTGGCGATTTAAAAAAAAAAAATCTGGTTTCAATTTGGCCATGGTTGTGATATTTAGAGAGTAAACTATTGAATCCCATTAAAAATGCCAATAATGGGAAAATGACGTTAAAATTGGAGTAAAAGGAAGTCATGTGATGCACACATCAGCTCGTTTGAATAGTATTACATCTTCAGCATTATACCCTCACTTAGGCGTCATTACGTCACTTGGAATGCCGAATTCATTAAAACTTTATTCTAGTAGTTACACCTAACTGACATTTGAGTTTATTCGCATATAAATATTCCCAAACAAGAAAGCAACTTATGATTAAGCAGTTTTAATGCATTATTTAATTTTTTTTTTATTTTTATAAAAACAGATGTGTGAGAATGCCGGATGCAAAAAACCTTATCTGGTTTAATGTTTTCATGTAGATTCTCAGTAAAAATTTCCGACAAAAGACGCAAATATGCTGCTATATTTTTTGAGGGGTTCAGCTCTAAATTACTACATTTTATGCAAAAACAAAAAAAAAAAAAAATCGTTGCGATTTTGGGAAGGACATAGATTTTTGGGAGGGAATGACGCTAACTGCTGGGGACAAAATTCAAAATAATTACGTGAACTAATTTCGAATGATATTTTTACTTGCATTCTTTAATATTTTGAAATAAAAACTACAAAAATGTGAACTTGTAATTTGTTTGCTAGGAAATAATTTTTATTTATTTTTACAAACAGTGGGGACAAGTGAAGGTATGACATTTTGTTTTTTTAGACTTATGTTAAAGACATTTGATGCAAAATATAGAACTTTTACTTTTAGTTACAGTGTTAAACTCTATCCTGAAAAGTATTTAAACCCATAAAAATATGTACAAGTCATTATACATTCGTAACTTATAACAAGAAAATGAAAATGACCGGTTCTGTGCGAAAAACCCTAAGGTAAATTAAATACTTCTTTCGGATTTCAAAATGAAAATTTTTTCTCCCTTTTGCTCACAATTTATAAGCAGTCTGGAGTAACTTAAACATTTACTGGAACTAAATAGCGCCAATACGGAGTTTTGACCTACTCTCGCTTGGTGATTGATGGAGGAGTATTCTTTTTTATTTTTTCGTTAAGATATTATATCTCTTTGTTTCGCAGCTGATTTTTCTATTTCTTGAGTTCTATCAATAGTTCTTGTAAAAATACAAAGTTACAAAGAAAGATGATACAATGATATAAACTGTACCTAATCTAAGTGGTACATTAATATGTAATGATAGAGAAAAAAAAAAAAAAAAGGGAAACCTCCAAAAAGAGGGAAAAAAGAAAAGAAAAAGAAATATATATTCTGTTTTTTGAAGACGTTCCAAATGGCAAAAGTGATTGATTTGGTACCAATAAGTTCATTTTATCAGCTACTGTACTCCTTTGACAAGGTTGGAAATTTTTCCTATCAGTAATAGGGGTTACATAACAGATCCATTGAGAAAAATTCATTTTTAGGTCAAAAAATTGTAAGCGTTCCCAGAGCAACATAGACAAATTGAGGCAGTGAGAAGCAAAGGGATGCAAGTGCACATTTTGAAGTTTTGAGTAAAACACGTTATAAAATCAGATCCAAGGTAGGCATTCATTGAATTTGTTTTCTAAAGCAAGCTGTGTACCGGAACCTACCAGGGCTACCAGTGCTATAGCTTGCCCTAAGATAGAGGAGGAGTTCACCTACCATTTGTACTGGTTATCTCCAAATTTTCAATTTTGCCACTTGCATCCCTTTGCTTCTCATTGCTTCAATTGAAAACCGAAATCGGTCCAGTAGTGTCAGAGTTCACCCTGTACATACAGACTTGGATTTTGTGTTTTATTTATGTATAGATAGTGTTTTCAATTACTGCAAAAAACAATAAGCAAAGCAATTTTTATTAGCTGTATATGTTGCAATGAAATTGAGTGAAGAAATACAGTGAAATCTCGTTACAGCGAAGACCAATACAACGAAAAATCCGTTCCCACGAAATACAAGTTCAGTCAATTTTGTTTGATGTCCCCATTATATTGTTTGAATTTCCTTACAACGAAGTTGTTATTACAAATAACAAAGTCTGCAGCACCTTGAAGTTTATTGTAACGGGATTTTACTGTATTGAAAGATTTTTAGATTCATATGGGCACCTCATAATTTAAAGATATTCGCTCTTTGAAGATTTATCACAAAGCTTTTTCATAATAACTGCAATCTAGCTTGCCAGAAATTGAAACAAAAATGAAAAAGTCCAACCACGATTATTTTCATTCAAATAAAAATTTCATCTTTTAAATGACACCACTTTTCTAAAAATAAATTATTAAGGCTTTTGAATTGTTTCAGTGTCATCAAAACCACTTTGCTCTAATTTTGCGTGAGGCTTATTGTGATCTATTCGCTTTACTCACATTTCTTTTGATTTAAACCACCTTTCAGAGCTGCTAGCGAAAATCCTTTATTTATCTCAAGTTCCTATTCTTCCAGAACATTTATTTTTTAAGTTCTTCTTCTTCCACCTCATTTACGTCTTTCAGTCCTTTCCCATTATTCAAACGAGCGATTAGAGTTGCAATTCTAGAGAAAGTACTTACGCGAAATTTATGAGAAGAAATAAAATTTAAATAATACAAGAATTTTAAATGATTATTGCTCAAGGAAGAGATTTCAAACCGTCTTTTTTTAGGAAGTTCTCTTCAATTTGAAAGGTCACAATGCGAATTCGAAAAAGTATTCTTTTCTTTGAGCAAAAGACATACTGCTACTTTCACCTCAAAACGTGTGAGATTTATTATTTAATTTTTTAAAATTTTCTTTTTAAATTCATATTCTAAATCAAATAAATGTACGACAAAAAATAAATAAATAAATAAATTAAAACAAATTCAGGTAAAATTTTAGCACTATATTTCCATTCAAACATTTAATTAGTTTCTAAGGGAAGCAACACTAAGATTTAAAAAAAAAAAAAAAAAAAAAAAACTCTGCTAATGCTGATTGTAACATGAAAAAGCAATATGTTCCGCCTAGAACTTTTTTTTATCGTCTAATGGGGGCTGCGTTTTAGGCTATTTTGCCTTTAGCTGACCTAGTGCTATTCCCTGATACTACATCTAGTCTTTCATGTGTCACCATTAAGGCGAGGATGTCAATGGCACAGAACATTTGATCGCCCAGTTTCCACCAGATGAAGGAACCGGGGCTCTCTTTAATGAAAATTTGCACTAGGAATTTTTAATTTTGCCGAGGGAATTCTAAGCCAAACGAATACTCAAGGGATCTTTTACATGCCGCATAATCATACGACATGGGAGTTGACGATTTTCTGCATCTCAAAAATCCACCGACTGGCCACCCCAGGTCAAAACCTGGGTCCACAGGCGCAGAAGGCTAGCGCCTGATCATCACGCCACCAGCCGGCTCCGTTCGTCTAGAACTAAACAAGCCTGCTTTCCCGTATGACAACGTTGATTTTTCTAGCATCAGATCGACTTTCTCTTAAAAAGCTAAGTTGTAGATCATTGTTTCTTAGGCAAGAAGGTTTGAATCTTCTACGTAGACGTTAATGTTAAACAATTTTGAATTGTTCAAAGAATAGTCTTTATACATCCAAACTAAAAACATCTTTTTTGCACATGTTCTTCTTCAAAGTTTATTTCCAACGAAGTTTGTATGAAGCAAATCCACCTTTAAGTTCGTGATCTATGTAGGATTCAGATTTCAACTCAGTGGTTTTGTAATTAATTTTTTGAGTAAAAATTTCATGTAAATTGCCTATTGAAGAGATGAACGATTTACCACACCCCTTAAAGTTATTTGTCGTTCGAAAGAGATTTTTTTTCTGCATCAAATAAGGCTTGTTTCAGTTTTCTCAACCAACTAAAACTGCAGATATAAGGGTTTCAATTTTAACGAAAAATCCTAGGCTTAACTCAATCAAGCCTGGATTCAGGTACAAAATATATTTCTTGAGACTACGCATTTGAAAGCAAATTTTTAACCGTACAAAACTGGCGTTTTGTAATGCTCAGGAGCCCTTTAGCACCTATAGCTGTGCAAGTAGGTCCAAGTTAGCTTGGATATCCCGGTAATGCAGATTTCTATTAATTTCCAGAGTTCCACTATTTGATTTAGCTCACTTTTTGAACACACTTCGCAATTCTGTTGAGAGCATTTTCTGAGCACAGACATATAGATCTTCTTTTTTAGAACGTTTTGTAGCACATTTATCGAGATTTTAGGACACTTTTTAGAACATTTATGGAACTCTCACCTTTTTTCCAACGCAATTGATTTTTACTCCACATGCTCAGATTTTTACTCTCTTCTGCAATTTGCAGATGAGGCAGCTCTCAGCCACCGGGCAGGAGAAGGTCTTTTCGTGGGGAAGTCTACTATTTGAAAGGCATTTGCGACTGCAAAGAATGATGTTGCATCGCAACATGAGTTCTATTGATATGAAAGTGATGGATTCTATTGACTGATAGTCAAAAAGAAACTTTTTTGTACGCTCAATAAAAGTAATTATTGTAATTAAAAAAAATGTATTCAAAAAATCGAAACCTTAAAAGTGGATACATGGAGCTATCTCCGCTTTAGCTATGCCAATATGTGATGCCACGGTGCTTTCGTTACGAAGTATATCAATGTGAATTTAAACACGAAATACTTTTCAATCCTGAGGCTACCCTCCCCCCCCCCCTGCACCAACCCGTTTGTAACGAAGGAAGAGACGAATTGATAAGTTGTTTGCCCAGATGTGTTCCCAATCTATATTCAAACAAGTTCCCAATCTGTGCTCAAATGCATCGTCAATCCGTTCTCAAATGTGCTCTCAAGTATTAACTAAACAGATTTCTTTAGCAAACGTTATGTTCACTTTCTTTATAATACGAATCGAGCACATTCGAAACACATTTAGCACACATTCAGGCAACTGGAACACTCTTTCTGAATTCTTAATTCCCATTGTACAGTATGAATCTGTAATACAAAGAAATATGTATTAATTTTTTGGGAACTTAATAAAATTGGAATCTTTAAGTATTTATAAAAATAAAAATGCCCATGTGAGTCATTTTGCAGTTATCATAGTTAAACATTTTAATGTCTTAAAATGAAATTCGAATTATTTCATGTTTAATATATAAATGTCAATCAATTTCGTGTAGTGTTTTATTCTTTGAGCTACAACATGTGACACGTAATATCTTCCTCTTTAGTTCACATAACAAGACGAACTCCTTCCTTTTCTGCTAGTTTAGTATTTCCACTTGAACTATTCTGTACTCTGAATGGAATCAACCATTTTTTCTCTTTGCCTAGTGTCAATACACTCTGCCTATTTTTGTCTTTTCTCGAAGGATTCCAACTCCTCTCTTACGTATTTCACGTAATTGCTTTTCAATCACTTTTAGAAAACATCCTTTTAAAAATAGGGAAGCACTTCTAAGGTAAACAAGGCCATTTCTCACAGAAAAAGCTCTTAAAATAATTCGAGTGAAATTTCTAGTTTCCTTGAAGGCGCCAGTGGTAGAGATTGAGAAAATGAAAAATACATCAGTGGCACAGGGATTTTTTTTTCTCTAGGAAACTAAGACGGATGTAACGAAGAATTTTCTATGTAGTAGTTAAGTGAGTGTTAGTGTCATTTATCTCTTGTGTTTGCATTTTTGTGGTGCACACAATGCTGTGAATAGTTTAAAACATTCATCTGGGAAGTTGAAAATGATATGGAATCAAAGATCAAAATTTTGTTGTTAACAATAGGTAGAGGTAGAATTAATGAGTATACTTCTGTTCCGTTTTTAGATCCGAGTCAATTGCCATTGATGGAGCTCTCAGAAACATTAAGACGGTAACATCTTCTGCTGAAATAAGGATTTTATCTAAAAGCCGCAATGCTATCCAACATCTTAGCAACTGGGCAAACGTTGGAGACAAAACATCTGTCTCAATCCTTAAAAATCTTAAAGAACTCACCCAGGAACATGAGATATTCTTTTAATGGATTCCATCACACATTCATCTCTTTGGCAATGACACAGCGGACCTCCTGGCCAAAGAAGGTGTCACTGAAAATTTGGTGTCAAGAAGAACTTTGACCTTCTCAGAAATTCGTTCTAAAATGAAAACTTTGAACCAGGAAATATGGAAGACTCTTTTGACTCACCCCTGGTACAATAGGCAGGCTCCAGGTGGTGCCCTTTTCATGAAGACGAATAGTGTCAACCAAAAAACAATCAGTAGGCTTGCAAGTGGGCACATCAAGTGCTTTTTTTTCCCGTAGGTCAGAAAGTTTATGAGACTTGTACTAGGTTAAAATGAGTGCAGGCATCTCCGGATCATGTTTTACATTGTGCAGGACTTGACAGACAAGACATCTGTTCCAGTCCTCTACTGGTGTTCAATTTTTTAAAGAATCTTGGCTCCATAGACCTGGTCTAGCCTGTGGCTAGACAGGAGGAACAAGTCAACAACAACAACAGACTTAATAAGTACGGTATTGTACCTTAAATAGTGAAAGAGCACGCCCCAGTGACTGAACAGTTGGTAGTTGAAAAAAATGTTTCAGAAGCTTTTGTATGTAAGGCAGGGGTTCTCAACCTTATAGGCAGTGTCCCCCTTTGAAATCTAACATCAGATCACGTTCCCCTATTATAAGTAGTTAATACATGTATGGGGTCACGCTCTCCATACGTGAATAATACAATAGGAATCCGGAGCTACCAAGGATGGCTAAAACTCGTTAATAAGTAAAACTCCATGTAATTTCAAACATAAAATTTAACATTACTAAACAAAACTTTATTTTGAACACATTATACTAGAGCATACGAAATTCAAGAAACATAGAAACAAACGGAAAAAAATGAAGTAATCTAGGAACAAGTGATATTGGAGTGCAGACCTATCAGTCACTTTCACTACATTAATGAGTGGACTGACACTGTTATTTAATATTCACATGTGACATGTGACCATAAGTTTGAATAAATCATTGCTTGTATTATTATTTTTCATTTTATCGTTTATACTCCCTCGCCCCCTTGAAATTCTTACACTCCTCCCCCCATTAGGGGACACGGTCTACAGGTGAGAACCGCTGATCTAAGGCAAAAGCTGAGATGCAGTTTTGAATTGACCGCAGATTCAAAAAAAAAAAAAAAAAAAAAAAAAGAAGAAGAAGAAGAAAAGGAAAGGAACTCTGTAAAATGTTGCGTTTGTTCATTGGTTGGGGTTGCTAGAGGAAGTTATAGCACCTTTTTTCGTTACAATCCTTTCCCAAAAACCTGATGCAAAACCATTCACGTTCCACCAAGTTATGAAAATATATATATTAGAAAAAATGCTTTTACTGCCATATGCCAAATTCCATTTTTAAACTATAAAATTTTCGAAAATAAAATGGCGCTAAAGGGTTTATTCACTGGTCGGTCAGCATTACACCTGTTAGCTTGAGGATACAATGTTTGGAAACAATTGTCATGAAAAGCTCAAAAAGTTTTTTTTTTGTTGAAATAAACAGCTTAAAACGAGCGGACGTTATGTAGTTGAAAATAGTTCCGCAAGAGCAGGTTTTCTTACGAAACTTAAACAAAATACATAAGTCTTATTTTTTTTTTGTGAGTCAATTAATTGTCTTTTTTTTAAAAAAATCTATAACAATGTTTTCGAAAAGGAAGAAACTCAAAAGGAGTTTTAAAACTGAACTGAACTATTTTTGACGAAATTTAGCTGAAAATATTGCTATCAAAAATCTTAACAGCTGTTTTTTCACTATTAAATGCAACCACTCTGAAACGGAATAACTTATTTCTCCCATATTGATAAATCAGGAAATACATAGTTTATCCTTGCTCTTATCAATGCTTATGGCTTGGATTCTTCGAGTAACACAAATAAATACAGAATCCTAAACTAGACGAATATTTACCAATGTAAGTTCAATGAAGCAATACGTCGTTTAACAACCAAATTTAACGAGCTCTGTGATTTCCACAAGGGTGCAGTACCGCAGAATCTTTAGCAGAACTATTACACACTATCGTTTATCACGTGATTAGGATACTCATTTAAATACACATTTCTGTAATAGAAAGCTTTTAAGCGGTTGTCAAGAACTGCATGAGGCGTGAAAAGCAGATGATCAAAGAATATTTTCTTCAATCTTCATTAGTTTCAAAAATATGCCCATTACTTTAGGATTGAGTATCTTCAAAGCATTTCGTGTTCAGCATGTATATTTTAACAATAAAGGGTGTCAGTTTGGAATTCATTACGAAGTCGTCATGGCAACTTACTTTGTTTGATATTTTCACTTTTTAAACTTTAATGTTTGTTATTGAAATATAGTTTCAGATGCATATGCGTTTAAGGAGCCCGGAAAATAAAATACAGTAAGAATGAAAAGTTTACTTCGAGTAAGTTCATATTTGCTACAGAGTACGGAATTTTAAAAGTATATTTTCCGCAGACTTGGAAAATAAATCCTATCATCAAAGGCACATTATATGAGGCAGTGAATAGAAAAGTTATGTAAGTGGACATTTTCAAGTTTTGAGTAGAACGCGTTTAATGATAAGGTCCTACTGTCCACCTCTAAGAAGTTGAGTTATGGCCTTGGACAAGTCCGTTTCTTTCAAGGGAGAGCAATCAGTAAGAAGAGGAATTGTTAGGCACAGAGTTGGGCTAACATTGCAACCCTTTTATTGGCGAGAAATTGCTGCACCACTTGCTACTTCTTTACCTGAATTTATATTGTTCGCCAACTGGGCAATGGACACTGCCAACTAAATCTGCAAGTTCTTAAGCCGTTTTCCACAGCCCTTTTTCAACAAATTGAATCGTTTAATCAGTCGGGCAGCGGAGCTCAACTTACCAGAGGTGGACAGTAGGTATCCTTTCATTGAAATTTTTTTCTAAATTATGCTGTATAGCAGAAACTACGAGGGCTACTAGTACCATCTTTTCCCCCAAGATAGAGGAGAGGTTCACCTATCATGTGTACTGGTTATCTTCAAATTTCAATTATGCCACTTACATCCCTTTGCTTCTCACATCCTCACATGAACTTGCAAAAATGAACTTCATTAAACAGGAAAACAGGGGAATGAGTTCTTAATTCGTTGCAGTCAAAAGCTTACCTAACCTTGTAAGTTGGTTATCACATGGTCGAGAGCAAGGGTTATCTCCTAACCTCCACTGTTGGAGGTTCCACTGCGGGTACCGTTAGTATTAAATAAAGTTAATTAGCACTTCTCAGTCTCTCCCAGTCAATTTTTTCACAGCTATGTTGTGATAATTACTTACTAGTTTTGCCGTAGGATAGACTGACCAGTGAATTACCACTTCCCAGTGCATTAAGTATAATGGAAAAATAAGGTTGCAAAGCATTATCTGAGACTAGAAAATCGTCCGTCAAGATATGACGGGTGGAAATTGCTTCTGCATTTGAACGAAGCAATTGCCTGTTTGCGGATATTTTGATAGTTGAAATTTTAAACCTTACTCTATTGGATTAACACTAAACTCCAGTAGATAGCGTTCGTTGTTGACCACCTTATCGTTTCTTGATTTCTCTGAAATTACAGTCTTACCAGTAAAACGGTTAAGTTACCGGATCTAGTTCAGTCTTGTCACAATAAAGCCTTTCCCTGAATTTTAAAAATTACCAAAACATATTATCAAATGATCATGCCATGGCATGCGTTTCATTGTTGATGACGTCAGGAGCGTTACTCGATTATATATATGAAGATGAATCGGTTGTAATAACTTCCTTCTGCGTATTTCCAGAAAAAAAAGTCCAGAAAATGCTACGTTTTCCCCCTGGTTGGAGTGTTCCTTCATTGGGTCGGGGTATATTTCTTCCATTTCCACCACAAAAAAAAAAAAAAAAAAAAAAAAAAAAAAAAAAAAAAAAACCCTGATACAAAACTTTAAAAGTTGTCCCACATTCTAAAAAATAACTACACATATCATCTAAAGTGTTTTCACTGTCATTCGGCAATTAATGATACAATTTTTATTAATATTATGAATTTTTGAAAATGAATCACGCTTAAGTATTCATTCAACGGTCGGTCTAGCCTGTTTGACGATCTTCATATACATAATAGCCAAAGATCGAGTAACGACGTCATCAACAATGAAACTCACGCCATGGCATGATAATTTGATAACAAGTTTTGGTAATGTTTAACATGCAGGGAAAGGTTTTATTGGACAATGCTGAACTTAATCCGTTAACTGTTTTACTAGTAGGGCTGTCATTTTAAGAAGAATGGAACGAAAAAGTGGTCAACAATGAACGCTGTGTTCTGGAATTTTGTGTTAATCTACTGAAGTTAGGGTTAAAATTTTAACTGTCAAACTATCACCAAACAGGCCATTGCTTCGTTCAAATATAGAAGCAGTTTTCACCCGTCATACCTTGACGGGCGATTTTCTAGTAAATAAATAAAAGCAAATCCTTCACTATTGAACAAAAAAAAAATAATAATAATAAAAAAATAATTTGGAAGAATCATTTTCAGTGGTCTATGTAAGCGGCTTGCAGATCGCGTTTGCAGATCAAGAGCTTAAAATCGTTTGTGAAAGAAAAAAAAAAAAACCTTCCAGAAATCAAACTTGGAGGGATTCCAACAACCAGACTACAGAAGTTGGCGAGCTTTTGATGGATTCGATATTTATTATTTAGGGTTTGAGGCGTCTTTAATGACTTCAGTAGGGAGATCGACGTAAGCTTTTGAGATGGAAGCCACTGCTAGGATTAGATGGTTGGCTTGAAACTTGCAAAAAGTAGGAAAATAATAATAATCTCGAAGACTTCATTGTGTAAGCTCCTACTACACATTGGGAACGCGTTTGGAACGCTCTTATTCATGAAAAAGTGTTCCAATTGCCAAAACCAGAATTAAAATATGTTCCAAATGTGCTCTTCAAGAGATAAGAAAGATCTCGCATACTGACAACACTTTACAATTTGTTATCGCAGGTTGCTTGAACCGTTATGGCTTAGAAGGCAGCACGTGTTCATCATTTAACAGAGCGGTTAAAATACGAAATAATTTGAACTAAGTTCTTTTTTAAGCTAGCTTTTCGAATGTAGTAAAAATGTGATAGGCTATTTTTTTTTCGCAAAAAGAAGAAAAAATATATTTTTTTACCCTTCAAATTGAGGTAGTATTTTTTTTATTTGTACAAAGAATCAAAAACTCATTAGAAGAAATCTATATTTCAATATACGATTTATTATTTTTTTCTGAACAAAAAACAATTTCATTGCAGTCTGAAATCTTAAACCTGTTATTTATATTTTCGTTTACATTATGCTTCAATTTTCTTACCGGAGCCAAAGCTCTTTTTTTTTAAAGCGCCTTACAATTAAGAATCAATTTACTCCATGTTGCATCAAGTTTTCATAACAGCAAGGAGCGTTTCCATCTCATCTATTCCCTCATATTTGTTATTCATTGTTATTAAGTGTACATGTAATGCGCGATGTTTCGCTAATTTTTTGATGCAGATTGTCCGGACATGGACCCGAACACTCATTCTCCTGGTTCCCAGTCGAATGCTCCGCCAATCTAGCTATTCAGCTCTGTCGGTCACAGTGCAAGTTAAAATTATAAATTCAACCGAAAACCTCATTCCGGTTCTTTAACACAGGTTTTTTTTGACAGAAAAAACAATTTTTAGACCTTGGGTCTATTTTTCTTTAGTAGCCTGCACTGAAAGCTTTAAAATAAGGTGTAAATCAAAGAAATCGATCAAGAATTGTGGAAGATCTAGCGTAGAAACAAAAGACACACGCTACAGAAATAATATATAAGGATATTTATGAATTTTTTTTTCTACTTAACAAATTATAAACTTACTAGCTGACCCAGCCACGCGTTGCTGTGTCGAAGTGGTTGGATTAAAATATTATTTTACTTAATGTTTTAATCGAATCTAATTGATATTTTAGTAAAGCTTAAAATAGTCCAGCCAATTTTAAAACATATGAGATTGATAATGGGCGTATTAGAATGAATTAAGTACTTACTGTACTACTTATTGTGTTAAGTACTAACTAAATCTTCAAAGGTAAAAGCTGTGTAGTTACGCTTAGTAAATTTTTCAAGTATGACTTCTGCCAAAAATAAAAGCAAAATAACTTGAAAGTGACAGTAAATATCGAATTTGATTGTAAAATATCGGAACGTAGAAATTAAGCATAAACCAACATATACTCTTATAATGTAAACTATATTTTATTCATCTCAGATTTCTCTATAGTTTATAATAAATAACTTCTTTACAAAACACATTAACTAAATTAAAAACATATAAAAATTAAATTTAATAAATGAGGTAAATAACATTGACTTCGATAGATTGTTTCTATTATTTGAAGACTGAAAATTGTATGTTTCAAGTCCAAACCAAAAGTAGACATTGTTTGGTCTTGAGATCTATTTATGGTCTTTTCAAAAGCTAAACAAATGGGAAATTGAAGCCTTTCAAATGTGTTTGAAAATTATGACGCTATTAGTGGATTACGTGGCAACACAAAAACTTCTCCTTTAAACTTTTCCGTCAAAATTGTTGAAATTTTGATGAAGAAGCGTGTACTGTTGCATAATCTAGGTGGGTTTTTATCCGTGAAAAAAAAAATGGTGAAACAATTTCCAACCGGAAATCGTCTAATGGCATTCCTGGTATAGCCAGAGAATTTAAAAATTCAGTTGTAATGTTTATGGCTTTGTTTTCATCGACAACTGTATAGCCTTGTTCACCATCAACGGTCAGCACAATCTGATTAAGATTTTTGTTTTCAGCTGTCAGAAATAGCTCATTATTCACAATAATTGTAGCTAAGACAGCGTCATTGCGCTGGCTGTTTTTTCTCGTTGTAAATCAGTGTTAACTAAGTCGGTGATGAATCGATCCGGTGATGAATCGATCATTATCACACCATAATGACTAAACAACAATATTTAAATTGAAATGCATAAATCTTTAATCACCACTAAAGCTTCATTACACATCTTTGGTGTAAAATCTAGTGTTGGACATCGGTTTGTTTGTTTAACTCTATGGAGTACATCTTCAAGCATACATTTTTTATAGTTACCCCACAGCAATGATGATTGTGTTGCATATTAAACCGTCAAAATTATCTTAAACAGTTGACGAATACTGCATTATAAAATGCAACTCCCAATGATTGTGTGCTACCAATAATTACAGTTTTCGAAATGCATCGTGATATGTATTAAGCACTCGACAATTAACGATCCGCAAATATTCCTGTCTTTTCGGGAATGTTTAACGAAAACAAATGCAAAAACAACTTTCACTTTGTTTTGGATGCACAGTTTTGTTTTGGATGGAGTTTTGGTCTCAATGTCTTGGCTTTAATTTTTAATTACGCCCGAGATTGATGAATGTTGTGTTCTTTGTTTGCGTGGCTTCCATGATAAGAAACGTCCTGCAAAATAGTGGATAGCTAACAGGCCCTATTTCTGCCAGTAACATATCTTGCAAAAAAGTAGGAACGTATCCCCCTAAAAGTCAAAAAACCTCCTAAAAATATCTTGAAGTCTTTCTGACGAATTCCGAAACCTCTACCATTCGAGACAATCATTTTTTAGAAACTTTAGAGATAACCGAAGTAAGTTTAAAAGTAATAGCTTGGCACATTTTTCGACTCACCAAGAAAGTAACAAAAGTATTATCGTAACCATAGCCACTGCTAAGAAAGACTTTCAAGCATGCACAAAGAATTCTACGGAATCCAGAGACTCACTTGCTCCCATTTAAAGTTACTTCTACCTAGACGGGCCACGACGACGTCAGTGAAGTCATTCATCATTAAAATTCATTAACCTCCGGAAATTATCCTGGAATCTTTTTTAAAAATTCAGTAATCTCCCTCGCTAAAAGCCAGTCGTGTCACTGGACCTTCAGAGAAAGGCAAGTTGAATACAAAGCCTAACACATTTCTACTTTTCCAAAAAAGCTCCAAAAGTATTACTGCAAGCATTGCGACAGGTTTGAAAGACTTTCAAGCAAGTACCATGAGTCTAACTCGCCTGCGACTTCTGCAATGCTTTGGAATCCAAAAGCTAATTCATTCGCATCGCCAGCTTTGTCAATGTAGACGCGGAACGTAATTTATCTTCACTCGCACAGTGAATGCAGACGGAACGTAATTGTCCTAATGCCGATAAACTTAATAAATACGCTCAGTTCATCTTTAAATTGGGAGCTAAAAATATTTTTCTCAACTGTGAGAAGTCTGCATTCGTGACATTCGTAGCAATTCAGGAAACTTTTTGACGCAGATACTTGATTTCCAAATAAAATTGTTGAGGACCTATGAAATCCCGACATTTTCCACGAAAGTAATCAGTGACGTTTCGGATTTTTTTACAGTGCATGTAAAATAGCGTGGAACATTTGCAAATAATTTTATTTCAGAGAATCGGGCCAAACACATTAGGTTTTTTACAATGTAAAAAAATAATAAAAATCAGGATCGCTTTTAGTGGTTCAAGTGCTCTTCGTTGAAAATATCTTCGGTAAAATATACTCATTGACCGTTTTCAAGACGTACTGCACAATGATGTACAGAAGGGTCTCTTTTGTACGTGGGGAAACTAAATTATGCCACATAGCTTCGTTGCTGCTTATATGACCCCTTATCGTTCATCGTGTTATTTCGTCAATATCTCGTACCTCAAATGCGACCTAATAAGGATTGTTAATGCCATTTTTGACAAAGTATTTAATGGATTTCTCGGAGCTGCAACACTCGACATTTATATGAGCCTTATACGTTTTTAAAAGCAGTGGTGATTATGGAACTACCCGCTGCTTATCAATTTTAACTTGATTTGTAGAATTTGACATTTACATTGAAAAGTGTGGCCTCTATACTCCTACTTTCTACGGCGTTATTGTTGATAATCGTCAATATCCGTAACATAGTATCATTTGTAAATTTTAATTAACATAAGAATAAAATGTTTTAAGGATGAATTAACTTACAGTGCCATCTATTAAGAATTTACAGAACCAAACAATCAATACACACTATTAATGTAAAATAAACATTTTATTCGCAATAAAAAATTATAAAAACCATCCTATCTTTTAAGTTGGACCAAATTACAGATACGCATGAAATTCGATAAAAATCGGTGTAGTAGTTTCGGAGTTTACCCCGAACAAATATCGTGACACGAGATTTTTATATATATAGATTAATGTAAAATAAACATTTTATTCGCAATAAAAAATTATAAAAACCATCCTATCTTTTAAGTTGGACCAAATTACAGATACGTATGAAATTCGATAAAAATCGGTGTAGTAGTTTCGGAGTTTACCCCGAACAAATATCGTGACACGAGATTTATATATATATATATGTGCGATTTATTAAGCCACAAATTCGCCATCACCCTTTAAAATAGTTACTTTTAAATTAAATATATGAGGCGTCACGTGCGGGAGTGCAGGACAAAGGATTAACTTTTTCGTCGAATGACCCTTTATATGTACTTTTTAATGTGTATACGAAAGGTTTGCTGCTGTCTTTTGTTCATGCATTGTTGGAGGAAAATTGCTTCTGCTGTGATGCGTTCTATAACTTTTAAAACTGCGTATAAGTGTTTAGAGACACCAACGCGATCTTCATTTTCCTATACTTATTCGGAATGAATTATGTGTCACATCTCTGCTGCGATAAATATCACACTAGTTTTCTCTCATAAAATATCTAAAAAAGTTCAATAAAATGAATGACTTGAAATGTCATAATATGTAATAAACATGAAATGATAAATATTCTTAATTAAGTTTTCCCATTTTAAATTTTATTTTGAGAAACGCTCGTATTAGTTTTTCAAAAAGAGCCATTTTCTTCTTTTCCTTAAATTCCCACAACGCCGATAATGACTAAAACAATATTTTCATGGAGAAAATATTTTCGCAAATTATACTTTTAGTTTTATCGCTAGAAAGCTACAAAATAAATTAAACATCTTTTTAATTTTCGAAACGTTACTTGGGTAGAACTTTAATCGAATTTTCTAACGCGAAAAGGGATGAATGTTTTTTTAACATTCAATCATTTTAGTAAAACAAACAAAACACACATTTTAGGAGTTAGAAGTGATAACGTGTGAAATTTTTCTACTTTACTCTACGTTTCGCAATAATTGCTGCTAATAAAATATTCGTTGCAAGTTTTTTAAATCCTTAATTACTCTTTTAATTTTATTGCTCTGTTGTTCACTAAGTAAAAATTTATACTTAAATATATTGGGTTACTGATAACGTGTTTTTGGAAATTAAAACTGCTTTGCAGAGTTGAAAGTGAGGAAGTAGCAAATAAATGTAAACAAAAATGGATTTTGGAGTTCTGATTCTTGTACCACTTTATATCATAAAGTATGTAAACATTATACTGGGTGTTCCGTTTTAACCTTTAAGACCTTTATTGTCGCAACCGTTAGTCTTAGATGTATACTTTCAATTGCAAAAATGTTCAAAATTAGATGTTGAGTTAAGATATTGAAAGTTTGAAATAAAAATAAAAATAAGTCAAAAAATACCAAATTTAACTTTTTATACGGGCGGAGGTCCCCTAACTTATATTTAGGGAAATAATGTCCATTAAAAAATAATTACAGCACAAAAAGTTTGAAATTAGTACGACCAATATTCACCGAAATATGAAACGCAGCGTTTTGTGACTTAAACCATTTTCCACTCGAAGTTTTGGGGGGAAATATAGCCGTTAACAAGTGTTTAAAATTATATGTGTGCATAGAGTGTGGTTTTTCAAATTGATCGAGGTTTCGTCGTGTGTTTTTGCCTATCGCGGCATAACTATTGCATTTATTTTTGAATAGCAATGAAAAATATAAATACCTTGTTTTTCTTACTTTGACGATCTGTCATTCTTCTGAAAGGGCGATAAGTTCCACTCTCATCTTCTGTACGGTCCCTTAAAACTTTGAACTGGAATATCTCCTTGAGTTTTGGTCGCACAAATGTCAAGTTTTTTGTGTCAGTAATAGTTTTTAATGGAGATTATTTCTCTAAATATTAGTTAGAGAACCTAGAGCCCGTATAAAAAGTTAAATTTTGTATTTTTGATTCAATTTTTATTTTTGCTCCAAACTTTCAATAACTCAACTCTGCGTCTGATTTTGAACATTTTTGCAATTGGAAGTATACATCTAGGACTAACGGTTGCGAAAATAAAGGTCTTGCAGGTTAAAACAGAACACCCTGTAAGTGCTACGTATTTTTGTGAGCAATTCAAGGTCTAAAACTTATTACTGCTTCGTCCTCTTATTAGAATAACGGTTAAAAGAATATCCCGCTTAAGTACGTAGTAGTAAGTTGTAGTAAATTGTAAATGTGCCAGACCGTGGTAATTTGTCATTTTTGTCACGGGTAATGGAATGTCCCTCTCATTGGAATACTTTTTTGTGGCAAATTGGCTATTTCATTGAGCATGTTTGACTGTACTGTATAAACAGCTTCATGGTGTGCATTTTACTCCCCTTCATGCAAATAAACGTAATGTTTCAACAGCTAATTGATATCAATAATTTACTAATTTCTTTGCACATTATTTCGTTTTCCTTCTTACAATAGAAGAGCCGTTCATAAGTTCTAGAACCAAGATCTAACAGCTGAAGATTTTCCTTTTACTATGTCAGATAATAGTTGTTGTAACAGCAATAATTCAACGGTAGCGTTTGTTTGCAACGCAAGAATTCTGTGAAAAGTTCAATGTACAATTAAGCAAACATTTTTTCAGTTTTAAATCTCATAAATCAGGGGTATTTGTTAATCGCAAGGAACGTCATAATGAGCTGACACAAAAATAATCATATGTTTGTGTATGTTTCAATCAACAAATCTACAGCTTGTGTCGTATCTTCGCCAAATTTGGCGCATAAGTTCTTTGATGCTTAAAAAATCAAAAAGAGAAATTTTCTGAAGAAAATCCGTGCAAGGGTTTTTTTGCGGCCAATTAATAGTAATGACTGACTTTTTGGAAATTAAAAAATTCAAAGTTTGCTAAATTAAAATTTTAAATCATACAATTGCTCTTTTTTGTGCATCTAATGCGAAATTTTACAATTTTTGTTGTTATCTAAACCTAATGGAATTGTTTCCTTCAGTTAAAAGTACTACTTTTAGTCACTGATAGAATGAACAAAAAAAAAAAAAAAAAACATGGACCCATAAATACTTTTATTTTCCCAACAATTGTTTTTAAATTAATTTTTTAAAACGTTCGGTTTTTCAAATAAGGCGCGATCTTTATGACGTCACAAGTGATGAACTTTGGTGCGTATTCCACAGGCGCACTGAATGCTCATGCTTGCTGTCTACCGCGTTTCCACGTAGTAATAATTCAGAATCGAATCAAATATTGTGCTTTACGCTTTCTATCAACCATGTCGTTGCCAGCACATATGAGCAAAGAAGGGAATGAAATATTGCGCTCTGCGCTAATAGCTTCAGTGAATTGCATTTCATCATTTGTGATGTCAAGCGCAGAAGCATAAAAAATAAAAGTGAGTCTGCGCTCCGATTTAAATATTTAAAAAAAAGTAAACTTTGTCAAATTATTTAAAATAAGGTCAAGTTCTATGTTTTTAAGCATGCTCTTTCAAAAAAAAAAAAAACTTTTAAAATTTCGGAAACGACCCCATTGCTGAAGATGCGTCACTTGGCATAAATTTCATTTTCGAAGTTTCAATGTCGGTCAACACAACTAGTGATGTTATACATTTTTGAAAATAAAATTTCTCTTGAGTGTTCATTCATTGGTCGGTCAACAATATTGCGTTTTTCTTAGAATTTCAAATTACGTTTTTATATCCGAAATTACTTGTTAACCAAAATGATACATTTCTTACCAAGAGTTGACGTTTAAATATTTTTAACTGTAGGAATAAAATTTAAAATACGCAAACCTGAAAGATAAAATAACGGAAGAGTAGAGTTTTTTTTTTTTTTTTTTTGATTGTGGAAATCTAATTTAAAGTGTAATATTTTTGAAACACAATTGTTTCACCCTCCTACTTCATACTATAACGAATAAAGTGTCCGATAGTGTTACTTTAAAGAGAATATCTTTAATCTTCCTTAGATTGTCCGAATTATAAATAGGAACACAATTTCGAGAGAATTTTTGAAATCAAATTAAAAATCTGGAAACCTGAAGGATATATAAAATTTAATAATGATACTGAAAAACTTAAGAGCAAAATGTAGAGATTGTTTTTGTGTTGCATGCAATCTGTTATTTCCTGCAGTAAGTTGCAAATTCATTTATTTTCAAAGCATTAATTTAACAAAGTAAAAGATTATGATATTCATATGTTTTCAAACATTTTGAAGGAGTACTACTTTCTGCTGTGGGTTTTCTTTTAAAATATTTTTCTTTAATTTATTCTTCTCTTTCTGTTCTGCAGCAAACTCGTTTACTCGCTCAGGGATCATCAATTTAAGTAATAAAATTTAAAGCCTTAAAAGACAAAACATAATAACATCAAGAAATGAAAAATAAGGAATGTCTATATTTATAACGCTTATGAAAAAATTCTACTGCACGACATTCGTATTTTAGTTGAAAAACTGAACTTTCTGAAAATGAAAATGGATAGGTATGGACACTGTTGGTCACTTTAATTGAATAATAAGCATAAAATAATAAGGAAGGAAGAACATACCAGCATGCACTGTCATTTATTCAGATTGACATTTGTTGCTTGCCACATTTATGACTTAAAAAAACTTTAATACTAACCTACGATGCATCACAATATAAATTATTATTCATTTTGTGTTACTGTGACGTTTTGAAAAAGGAAAAAAAAACTTATACTATCAATTATTGCTTCTAGATGTTAATGCAATTACAATAATTGAATGGCTCGCCGTCAAAGAATGATAAAAAATATCATTTAAAAAATAATTTTAATAAAATACAACGGAAGCACTCTTGAGAATTAAAATTGCTATGAGTACTTTGAAGTCTAAATGAAGTTTCGTGAATTTGACATAATAACTAGTAATTATCATTAATCACGTGTAAATATAATTAATAAAACATTTAATATAATTGTGTACATTAGTTATACATACAATAACTAGATTTAGGGTAACAGCACCAGTAACAGACAAGGGTCCAGTGATAGATATTGATAAGTTCGGATTTGAAAAATAAGACTTTTTGGCGGGTATATCTGACGTTGTTGTGCTTCCATGATTACAGTGCAATCATCTCGAGTTATCAGAGAGAATTTTGTGAGCCAGTTGGTATTTACAAGGCAGTGGTGGAAGGTTAGGAACAGACACCACGAGGTCAACTTGTGTTGGCATTTGGATTAAATAAGGCTTTAGTTCTAAAAATAAAGAACTTTTGCACATTTTGAAGAGAAAAGGGGATGAGAAAAGGGTATCCATTACTCATCCTTTCCTTATCCTATCTGTTACTGTGTATCATCAGTTTATTGGGTGTCTGTTACTGGGGGTCGGACATGTTTTTCGAAATTGAGCAAATAAAAATAGAATCAACTAATTCAGAGGATTCAGAAGCAGCCAAATGTTAGATGAAATGTAGTTGCATGAGAGAAAAACTGTTTTAAAATTCTAAATGCATTACAAGGCTCAGAAATTTGAGTAAACCTAAGAGCGATGTCTTAAGCATGTCTGTTACTGATGCCGTTACCCTACAAGGTGATTTAAAAACAATGGAGGGGATAAATACCCCTCCATATACTTTCCACTCCTCCATAAGGCTACAGATTATATAAGGACTATTGAACCTGTAACTCATTGATGGAGCTTGAATGTAAGAAAAAGGTAAGAAGTGTCAATTTGCTAGCTATAGATGTCTTTGCGTGTTCTTTTAAGCACCCTTTTTGTTATTTATTATTCAGTTATTCAAAATGGGTGATTAAACATTTTTATGATTAAAGCAAACAGAGAGGTGATTAAACATTTTATGATTGCCCCCTCTCTAGGTCACCAGACCTAGCACCTTACGTGATACTTTCTTTTTGGGATAAGCAAACGGTACTGTGTTTATACCTCACGTTACCTGCTAATCTTGACCTACTTAAAAATTGGTTGCAGCAATTGTACTGCAGAAATTACTTATGTGACCGCTGGCATGCTGCAGCGTGTATAGTAGGAGTTAGAGACTACAGGTGTAATATCGTTCAGGCGTCAGGAGGAGGGTACATCCAACCTATTTAAAATGATTTATGTAGATATGTTATTTTTTTTTTTCGTTTTTGTACCCTTTTTACTCCTATACACGTTTGAAATCCATTAATTTTTAAAAATTTCCGTGCAACCTGTATTTGCAAGAGAGATCATTGCTATTGCGCACAACTATTTGCTAATAGTAGGGGAGATAGCGACCGAAATTTTACGAAAATATATATAAGGCCAGAATTTTTTTAAATCTTAGATTAGCTTACTTAAAAGAAGAAAACGCGAGTCTACCAAAAATTTATCGTTGCAATAATTAATAAAAAATTTTGCAATATGTTGCAAAAACTTGTGAAATTGTCTTATATATATAAGGCTGAAACTCGGGTAATATTATTGATTACGTATAAACATAACGAAAAATATATGTCTACCGCGTCCGAAGCGTTGCCATGCCTTGTCTACCACCCACGCAAGGTGCGAAAAAATCAGTCAATTTTGACTTAAATATATAAGCCTAAAATTTTTTTTGACAATTGTTTATAATGTATAAAATATAAAAACAAAAGTCTACCAGTTGTGTTATGTTGCGAAGGCATGATAGACGCCACGGAATATCGACCTCGTACCTCTATGTACCGTTTATCGGTCCACTAGCCCTCGCTCAAAAAAGTTTGCTCGTCGTCGCGAAATTTAAATAAATAAAGCTGATTTATTTTTTAATAAATAGTTTAAATCCTGTTTTTAATAAAATTTTTAGTTTACCGTGACTAAGAGGTTGCTTAGTCTTTGGTAGACGTTGCTTCTCTACATAGTATAAAATGAAGTCTCCAAAAAGCGTCTGTTTGTTTGAACTCGCAAAACTCGAGAACTACCCTGCCGATTTTGCTGAAATTTTCACAGTTTGTTCCTTTAAGTCCTGAGAAGGTTTGCAGACCAGTTCGAAAACAATTCGATGAATAGTTCTTTTTTTATTCCAATTTAGGCCCAATTTTCACATAAATTCCCGAATATGGGAGTGAAAAATTACTCGCAAATAGTAATATTACATATCGTTGCAAAGGGAAAAATTTTCCACGTTCTACGCAATTTGTTCCAATGCTCTAACTTAATTGCGGCGGGAGTTTTTTTCGTTTTTAGCTCGAATTTTTTTAGGCTTAGCTGAAATTTAGGCACTACTTTCTTCATTAAATCCATCAATAAAAAGTGAAGGGATTGTCCCACAGTTTTTTTTTTTTTTTTGACAGCATTGGAAAGAGCTGTTTTTTTTTACTCCAGATCTAACTCGACCTAAGGTCGAAAGTTTAACCCTCTATCTCCATTAGAAAAAAAGTTACAAGCGAATTAAATGAAGTTGAAAAATCTGTTCTCTATTCACGTTTTTAACCATTTTATTTTGCGTTTCCACGGTAACGCTTTTTGAATTCATTGCTTATTTCCATCTTTCTCATTTTCAATTCTTAAACTTATTTTATTTTGTGTTTCCATGGTTACGCATTTTAAATCCATCTTTCTCATTTTATTTTAATTTCTTAAAAGTATTTTAGTATCTGTCGTCATTGTTTGGCGAGAAAATTTTGCATGATTGTTTTTTTTTTTTTTTTTTTCATTTAATCCTGGTTATTGAAGATATTTCACTTGACGCAATGGTTTTTTTCAAGGTAGACCGGGCAAAGCCGGGCAATGCAGCTAGTAAATTATAAAGTAGTTGGAAAAGTATGAATGATTTAAGCATATTAAAAAAAAATTAACATTTAAACAAAATTAAAATTATGTACAAAATTATAATGAAATTTATTTTTCATTAACAATGTCTTGACCTTTTAAATTATGCCTCTTTTATTTATTTTTTATTTTTTATGGTCAAGTACTTATGAAAAAAATTTTTTTGCATCGATCTTACATAACAATAAATAATTAAAAATAATCAAATAAACAGTACTTTACATATTAATTAATCTTTACTAATAATAAAGCTGAAAGTCTCTCTGTTTGGATGTCCGGAGGATGTCAGTAGGATATCTGGATCTCTGTGGCACGCATAGTGCCTAGACCGTTCGGTCGATTTCCATGAAATTTGGCACAAAGTTAGTGTGTTAGTGTGGAGCATGGGAGAGTGCACCTCGCAGCGATTTTTCGAAAATTCGATGTGATTCTTTTTCTATTCCAATTTTCAGAACAAAATTATCATAACATGGACGAGTAAATTACAAAAATATCATAACGTGGAACTGTAACATGGGTACAAGCCAATTGGCGAGAAAATTCACCGTACATTCTTTGTAAATATACAGGCGAACTAAAAGATCTTTTAATTTTTCTATTACGGGTAAAGCCGTGCGGTTACCACTAGTAACCTATAAAACTGTAGCAAGGAACATAATTTTATTTAAACGAATTATTTATCAAGTGCATCGCCGCTCACGTCTGACTTGCCCAAATAATTTTCGTTTTCGCTTTCGTTGCTGAATTCATATTCAAAATGTCTTACGCTCAACTTAGCATCATTGTCAGTTCAATAATCATCATCACTGTGAATGTCGGTACTATTATTAGCTTATAATCATCAATATCTGTAATAGAAAACAATTGATAAAAACAAAGAAAGAATTTTATTAAAAGCCAAGTCTGGTTGGAAAAAAAAATAATAAAAATGATTACCTGAGGCAGAAGGCTGTGCTTCGAATGTAACATCTTTTATTGCTTGCGGTAATTGTTTTCAGTAAACCATTTAAAAACTTTTCAGCTGTCCTCAATTTTCCACCCACAATCAAGAGGTGATAAGCATGTCAGATTATTTAAATGAGAATTTGTCCAAATTTGCGTAATGCAAGCTGTTCTGAGGACCTGTTCACGAAGTTCAGACTAACATAGGGTTAAGGATGACGGATCAAAGCTCTTCACGTTTTCGAGAATAACTTTATCTTTTTTCAAAATTTTTATAAACTTTTAAAAACGTAATGGTTCTTGCATCATTAATTTTTTCCATTTTATTTTGTCTGTACATTCGGCGCACAACTCTTCCGAAATTTCGAGTTGTATTCGAATTTTGCGACATGCATTTTACATTGTGCGATGGCTGATACTTACTCAAATTTGTTGACGCTCCTGTGTATTCTTCCGACTTTGTAAATAGAGCGTAAGGCCGGACTTTTCCTTTTCGGAAAAAAGCCGGATTTTGATCGCAACCAGTCATTGCGTGTAAAGCAACCAAGGCGGAACAAACGGTGTTTCGTAAATTCTTGTAAAGTTCAGAGACATTGATACATCTTAATGATTTTCCAACGCCAACTTCCATCCAGATCTTTAATTAAGAATGCAAAAACTTCATGTTAGCCATTATTATAACTAATACATCAGTATCTGAACATCGTAGGTGAACTTCATATGGAGGCTGCAGCTCTTCAAAAATTACAAAGATGGTAAATCATTTTTGTGTCGGATTCTTCGCGGTCTGGGGCACGATTGAATATGATCTACTATTTTTACAACTTTTCTGTTGATAGTTTCAAATCTATAACACTGTTTGTAGTTAATATACTCAAATTTATCTTCAAAATAAATCGCTTTGTTATCTCGTTCCCAGTTTTTTAGTAAATATTCTAGCAAATCTTCTTTAAAAGTAATATTTTTCAGTTGATTCAAAAAGTCAGAGGGACGTGTTGCAGAGTCTCCTATCTGAATTTTTTGACCTCTGTGAGCTTAATATATCGTCGCCTCTATATATATATATATATATATGAATAATGTAACAAAAGTATGAATATCAATTTAAATATGATAGAAAATTGTAATAATAAAAAAAATAATAATTGAAAAATTTCCATTTATAAAGAATGAAAAGATAAAATAATCATACTTTTCCAACTACCTTATATTTTAAGCAACGTCTACTAAAGACTATGCAACATCTTAGTCACGGTAGACTAAAAATTTTAGTGAAAATAGGATTTAAAGTATTTATTAAAAAATAAATCAGCTTTATTTATTTAAATTTCGCGACGACAAGCAAACTTTTTTGAGCGAGGGCTAGTGGCCCGATAAACGGTACATAGAGATACGAGGTCGATATTCCGTGGCGTCTATCATGCCTTTGCAACATAACACAACTGGTAGACTTTTGTTTTTATATTTTATACATTATAAACAATTATCAAAAAAAATTTTAGGCTTATATATTTAAGTCAAAATTGACTGATTTTTTCGCACCTTGCGTGGGTGGTAGACACGGCATGGCAACGCTTCGGACGCGGTAGACATATATTTTTCGTTATGTTTATACGTAATCAATAATATTACCGAGTATCAGCCTTATATATATAAGACAATTTCACAAGTTTTTGCAACATATTGCAAAATTTTTTATTAATTATTGCAACGATAACTTTTTGGTAGACTCGCGTTTTCTTCTTTTAAGTAAGCTAATCTAAGATTTAAAAAAATTTTGGCTTTATATAAATAATGTATTAGAAACTGTCGCTATCTCCCCTACTATAAGTAACTTGCACGAACGTGTATCAGGTTTCAAGGAATGCCTTTATGAATGCAGAAAGTTATGAGCATTGGAGCATAATGTCTCTCTTTCTTTCATTTTCAGAATTTATTGTGTTTTTAATGATTGCAAAGTAACACTTAATATTTAAATGCCACACATATGACGCAAAATATTAGGTTATTTTATGACATTGATATTAATATGAAATTTATACTAATCTGTGGATGTTTTATTTAAATATTTTTTATTGAAAAGACTTACAATAAAGGCGCAATATTTTGTTGGTGAGAAGTACAAATTCATGATTTTACGTACACTGTTGAAGCATTTTTCTTAATATGGAGACAAAATCGCTTACTTTTGAGAACATCACTTACTCAAAATCGCTCCGAAACAATTTAGCTTACAATTGAAAAGTAAGAGTTCTTGCTTTTGAAATATACCCTCTTCTCAAAAACGACTCGCCATGTTCTCATTTTTGAAATACCGCCGCCCTACTCAGCAACGAGCACATACTTATTTCGGAGAATTGGGCTGCTTCAAAAATGAGAACACATCGGATTGGTTTGAGAATACGAATGCCCCAAAAATAAGCACATGTTGTACCATTCGTGACTACAGTATTTTGCTCGCCTGATGTTGTTTTTGCAACGCTAAATAGTTCATGGACGAATTCGCTCCCTTTTGGAGCCTAAACAGTCTGGACACGGACGAACTGAAGCCGATACACTTTATAAATACGCTCAGTTAATATTTAAACTGGAAGTTGAAAATATTTTTCACAACAGTGATAAGTCTGCAGTGAGAAACAGTGAGAAATTCAACTCCCGCTATCCTTTCTGCGCTTGCGTTATTTTTGAGAAGGGGTGTGCTAGTGCTTACGTGAATTTAAATTTGACATTTATTTATTTCTAAGTCAAAACTGCTTGGAAAAATGAGAAGATAAATGTTTCGATTTCGAAGCAGATGATTTTTAAGTGTAAAAGCAAATTATAACAATGCAAAAAAAAAAAAAAATGTTTATTCATTACATCGTATCAATATCTATATAGTAGCAAAAATAAGAAAATGAAAGAAAGTTTTCATATTTCTTCTCTTTATATCATTGTCCTACCAACATACTTACTACTTAAGAGCTAAAGCGTCTTCGTTTTCAATGCAGCACTTTGGCTTCACGTTTCAATGCTGCTACTTCTTTATTCATGTTTTGGAAGCGTATTTTGCGGAAAGAAATGATGTTACACAAAGAAAAGAAATAAATAATCAGCATTTATAGGAACGTCAATACATTTTAATGATTGTTTGGCAAGGCGAATGTGGGTAAAAAAAAAACGCATTTTATTTTGTTAAAGTGATCGTTAAAAACACATCAAATTTCAATGTTCCGTCTTCTCGAATTCTTGATTGTTCCCTAGTATTATTTTTTACAGGGGCACGTGTAAAGATGCATTTTTGAAGTTCAATTCTTTTTATTAAGTTCCGCATACCCGAGCTGCACAAACAAGCTCATTTCTAAATTTTATATTTCTCCCACCTCATTTACTTTTTGCGAAATTCTATTTCACTCGCAAATGGTAATTTCCTTTATTGAGTATTAATAATTACAGGTTCTCTATTTTCTTATTTCACAATACGAGAGACAGAAAAATAAATAGTTTCTTGGGATATGGAGATGTTATTAGTCGAAAAGACAGGAGTGTAGAGTATTAAACTAAAGGGAAAAAAAGTGTGTTGATACCTTCATACTTCTTAGTCAAAAGTTTATTTTTTTGTTGCTAAAAGATCGCTTTCAGTAGTTTAGTCTGCTGTGATCAAACGTGTAATTAAAATTCGCAAATACGTGAAAGAGAAGGAATTAGAAACAGGTGTTGAATAGAGGCGCTTTGATGTATTTCTTGTTGTCGCTCTTTTCGCAAAATGGCGGCCCTTCAAATTTTAATTAGTGTTATTTTTAAAAATCTTGAAAAATTATTATGTAAGCAGTTATAATAAGCCAGTTTTTCTCAAGTTCATCAGTTGTTAAAAGTCCAATAACATTTTTTATATTATTTGAAAGATGTTTTTTTTTTTTTTTTTTTGCAATAAAGAGACTTGTCAGTCATTGCAATAAATGGGCTTCTTGTCATTCTGACACAAAACATACATTTTAATTATTTTAATGCAATGTAAAAACAATTATTTAAAACAACATTTTTTTATTGTTACTTATGTATCTGAAAAGTACTCCTAAGTTTAAGAAAATTAATTTCTACACAATTTACAGAAATTTCGTTTTGTACTAAGAAGTCCAAAAATTTGGCTGACAAAAATGTCATTCCTTCACGAAGCAAAAATTAGCATAAACATTAAAAGAAAAAAATAAACAATAAAAAGTGTTTTTTTTTGTTATGTTTTTCTTATTTTCATTGCTAAAAACGAAGTGCAGAGCGAAAAAAAAATGCCATCTTTAATGAAAACAATTTCGCTGTAATCAATTAACTTTTATTTTTCATCAGAATGTCATTCCATTACAAATAGAATTACCGTTTCATTAAATTAAAATTATGAAATTTGGCAAAAAAAAAAAAAAAAAAAAAATAATAAAAAAAAAATACGTTTAATAGTGTGTTGCCTATTTGTTGATTAAGTCATGTTATTGATTTTCAAAAGTTAATTCATTTTCTCAATCGTCATTTGTTTTACCGTACATTATGAAGTAAAATGTTCATAAACCAAGCCTGAAAGAAGTGATAATTAAAGCGTTGTTTTTTTCAAGAAGAAACAATTAAAAATAGTGTTTACTCTAAAAATAATGTTACAATAGGTATGAAACAAAAAATGCAAATATTTTAACTGTTTTTAATGCACACGTAATCAATGTTAAACATAGCTAATTTTTTTAATTAATTTTCCCTAACTAATCCTACATTATAAAACGAGAGTCCTTTATTATAATTTCTTATCTCAATGCAGTTTCTGATATTTTACAACACATTTCTGTTCTCAACTGTAAGTAGAATATTACTATTTCGGAAATTAGTTCCCTTTTATGAGCTTGAGAATTTATTTGAAAGACATGTTATCAACGAACCTGTTTATTACTTCATCGAAATGAAGTTATTCATAGAACATCCCTATTATTGATTGTGATAAATTTCACTTTCCCAAAAGCAGGTCGAACTTAATCTTTCTCATCAGTAGAACAATCATGCAGGTTTCATAATCATCTTCTCTCTAACTGTTACTACAATCATCCCAGAAAGTTTATTATGAAATTGTTTAGACAGAGTGAAATTAATTATTTTACTTTGCCCCGTATTTTTATCATATCGCACCCCGGCATGGAAAGTAACACAACTCAAAATTAAAAAAAAAAATGTATTAGCTATTAATTTAAAATCTAAACTTTAATGCTCTTTTCTTGCCACAAAACTCGTACAAAGTTCGCTACCGTAACTGGTGCGTAGTGGCATAAAAGCGTTATAATCAAAAGAGGTAAGTCATTAAATTTTCATAATGAAAAGAAAAATTTTCAAACTTGAAGTATTCTTTAATCATTTAAAAAGCAAAACAAAAACAAAAATTGGCCTTATATTAAATGATTAAATACTACAATGAACAAATATAGGGCTATGCCTACAATATTACACCAACAAGCTTAAAATCTATTATGAAAACTATTTTTGGCACCTTAAAACGTTTTACGATATGACTATCCAAATCTGAAAATTTATCACTTGATGTCAATGCGTAATATTGTTACATAAACAAAACATTTTCTAATAAGTAAGAAAGCAGTCAGAGTAAAATGTTCTGCAATTTCAACTCTAATTCACTATTTCAATTTTTGCTAATTTCTCAATGAAATGTTGAAACCCAAATTATAATAGCGTAAATAGTATTTCCTTTCGTTGCTTCTGAATTTAATAAAATAAGTTTACGTCCTACTAGGCTCCTTATTCCTAACTGATTTTGCCCTTTTTATTCACACCCAAACTGTGTCAGAACGTTCTTTTTTGCTTGCAAATCTCTATATTTTTCAGCATGACCCCCCCCCCTCCTCAAATGCTAGTCTGTATCCGCCCCTGAATTGGTTAGTACGGAAAATGCATTAGGATTTGTTGTGTATTTCATCAGAATGCTTGTCCACACCATCTAGAAAAAATGATTTCCTATATTGAAACAAATATGATCTAAAAGTTAAGCACTGTATGAAAGATTGTAAAAACAATTTAGAAACGTTCTTTGAAAATAATGAGCAGCTGATGTACCCAATTTCTGCCAGTAAGATACCTTACAAAAACCAGGAACGTTTTCCTTTAAAATTCAGTAACCTTCCTGAAATTATACCCAAAGCCTCCCATTTGAAGCCAGATGTGTTCCAAAAACTTTAGAATAAACTTCGGTAGGTATTATATAATAGCTAGGCACCTTCCTGATTTATTAAGGAAGTTCCACAAGTAGTATTGCAAACATAGCCAAAGTTAAGCCATAACTGCAAACAAGTATCGGGGACATTACTCGCTTGCAAAGCAACGTAGTCCATACTTATTCGTCCCCTTTGGGAGCTTAATCAGCTCGGACAGGCCGTAATCGAACGAAAGCTGATAGACTATATAAATACTCTCTGTTCATCTTTAAACTGGGAGCTAAAAATTTTTTTCACAACAGTTAGAAGTCTGCATTCGTGCGACTTGTAGCACTTCAGGAAACTTTTTGACAATAATACTTGATTTTTCCAGGAAGTGTATAAAAACCATTGAAATCCCGAAACGTTACATGGAAATACTCAATAACGTTTCGGGTTTCTTTTTTTATACTGTACCACTCTTTTGCGTAGATTACGCTCAGTTCCATTTTGTGCACACTTTTAATCGCAACATTTTTGAAACTTCTGTGTGTACTTTCAAGACGTAGAAAACAAAGTTTCCTTTGCAGAGACTCACTGAAAAAAAAAAAGAAAAAATTCCGAAACGTTATTGAGTATTTCCGTATAACGTTTCGGGATTTCAATGGTTTTATCCACTTCCTGTAAAAATCAAGTATCATTGTCAAAAAGTTTCCTGAATTGCTACAAGTCGCATGAATGCAGACTTCTCACTGTTGTGAAAAATATTTTTTGGCTCCCAGTTTGACGATTAACGTATAGTAAACAATATCGGCTTCATTTCGATTACGGCTCGTCTAGATTGATTAAGCTCCCAAAGGCAGCGAATTAGATCATGGACTACGTAGCTTTGCAAGAATTGCAGGTAAGTAACATTCTTGATACTTACTTACAATTCTGTCTTAGCTTTTGCCATGTCTTCAATACTACTTATGGAACATTCTAACGAAATCAAAAAGGTGGCAAGACATTAATTTCTAACTAGATAAGTTTATTCTAAAGTTCCAGAGAAAAGACTGGCTTCAAATGGGAAGAGTTCTGAATTTTTCAGTTGGCTTCCAGGATAATTTCAGGAAGGTTACTAAATTTTAGCGGGAAACGTTAAAGATTTTTTCATGCCCATTTCCGTAAAAGGGTCTAACTAAGGGGCCACTTTTCGATGTTTTCAATGAAAATTTCGTGTACATCTTTGATTTAGAAATTTGAGGACTTTAGCAATGGTAGCTATACATCTCGTCTTTTGAATGAAATGTTTAAAAAAATCTATGTTAAAGAGAAGAGGAAGGGAATTTTTTCCCTGTTCCCATGTGTTCCCATACGTTTTTCCCTGTGGCCCATAGTTGTACCTCTACGGGGTACAACTATGGGCCACCTCATTTTAACCTAGAAAACACATTGAAAACTTGATCTGGCATATTGTTGTCTGAGACTACACGTTGCCCTATGCTTGAAACTGAATAAACAATTTTTTTAGTCCATCATTTACCCCTTTTATTTTCAATTTTTCAAGACTTAATCATCGTTTGTCGTCTCGAGTGATTAATAAAGTTCAACGTGGTAAACGTAGGTAACGTTCTTTATTATCTGCCTAGGTTTTGATATAGAAACATTTGAAAACTAGAAAAATCTCACCAACTAAAGACTAGTCACCTATGCATAAATCTCAGAAAATACGTAGGTCTGACAAATTTTTAAAGAGATCAAAAAATATTTTTGAAAACTAAAATGCAAAATCACATTTCGTATTCCAAATCTCATCAAAATAAATAATTTTTAAAAACTATCTCAGTTTGTATTTGGTCCGGATTTCAATCAGCACCTTCTTCAAAAACTCCTATGATTACGGGTGATAGGGCGACCCCTTAGCTTTCTTCTTTCTTTTCTTGCCATTATTTACAATAAATAACACAAAATATGACGAAAGCATCCCTACAGAGAATAAAATGAAGCTCTAAGCCACTAAAAACCGTCAAAAAATAGGTGGCCCATTGTTGTACCCCAACATTTCCATTTTCGATAAATGTTGAGAGCTTGTGTAAACTACGAAACATTTTAAGTTAACAAGCAGCTTAATTCATAACTGACAAATTAGTAAAGCAAAGCTGAACTTACCAGATCTTGGCAAACAGTATAAGGGGTCTACCAAAAGGAGACTTTTGGCTCTTCCACGAGTGAGTCGAATCACGTACTAAGAACGACTAAGTTATCTAAGGTATACAAAAACCATGGTAATCTCTGATAAAGCATCTTTAACTGCCTAAAAAGTTACACTACCTGGTGCCTTTTTCGGAGCTCGTAAGTTCGAAAAAGTGACCACTAGAGAGCAAGATCATCGCTATTGCAACAGTGGCCCATTGTTGCCCTCTTGGCCCAAAGTTGTATCGTTTTACGGTAGTTTCCCGGAACGTTTCTGAATCGTTTTTACAGTGCTTATTGGAGCGGGCAGCTGAACAATGACAAGTTCATATTTTTATTGGTGGAAGCAGCGAATGAAATGATCGCAAAACATCATTACTTAAAGCAGCAGAAATCTCGTTGTTTAATGCTACCAGGAATTTCATTTAATCTGCACTTTTCATACTAGTCCTCATATATATAAAAGTGAAGATCAAGTAACGCTCCTGACGTCACTAACAATAAAACATGCAGGGAAATGCTTTATTTTAACATGGCTGAACTGGATCCTGTCACTTAACTGTTTTACTGGTAAGACTTTCATTTTAAGAGAATGAAGAAATCAAAAATAGGACAACCGCTATCTACTAGATTTTAGGGTTAATCCACTAGAGTTAGAGGGTTAAAATTTCAACTATCAAAATATCACCAAACAGGCAATTGCGTCGTTCAAATGTAGAAGCAGTTTTCACCTGTCATACCTTGACAGACGATTTTCTAGATGAAAATTATCAAGAGAACAACATGAAAGTAATCATAAAATTGATCCATGTCTCGAAAGTAATTTTTTTATTTCTAGTGATTTAAATTCATTTCAACATCTTCGTAAAGCGATATTCTTATGACGATCACAATAATGAAATCCTAGAACTCATTGTCAGAAGAACACTTTTGCACTTGACAATTCCTTCTTTTAGAGTCGACAAGCGTTATCCTTTTCGAATTAAAATTTCCGACTTCGAAGAGATTTAATAGGGCATTAAATAAATGGAGGTACTGCAAATCTCGCGAGAATTATTCATCATTTTCCAAAAATTACTTCAGAAGATTACGCCCTAACTCAGCGTTAAACTTCAAATACTCATTCGGTAGAGTGTGATTCCTCGTAACTATCTGTCTGAGAATCCGATATCTGTATAAGCAGTGAAAGGAAAGAAATCTAATCTCCACTCTTCAGAAGTAGTGGAAGTAGAAGTATAGAAAGTTGGGAGGAACACTGATAACTTTGGGGAGCATCTGCACCGTCATAATGACATAAGACTCATTAATGAGACTGAGTTGAAATTGGGAGAACGATTCCTTACGCCGTCTCATTCAATAATCAGAGGATATTCTTACATTAATCATAACGATAGAGAGGAATAATTACGTCATGCAACATTCGGGAATCCGTATCGAATTTTGATTTCGGATAGTTAAAGTATTTATTTTAGATGAATTACGTTTAAAAATATTTTTTTTTTGAATGATAAAATAGTAAGCATAGGAAAAATCATTCGAAAGACTTATTTTAGTTATTTTTGGTTGTTAAGGAAGGGGTTCTGATTATGTTTATAAACAATGAAATGTTAAACATTCTGGTGAATTCTAAACGTAGAGTCTAAAACATAGAGTCTAAACGTAGAGTCTGTAATTACACAAAGATCGAACACTATATTTTATAAAAGTCGTATTAAAATGTTATTTTTCATTTTTGGAAGTACACTAAAAACATCTTATTTATCTAATTAAGGAACGTTGCTTCAAAGTAATGGACAGTTAATGTGCCCAATTTGTGTCAGTAACATATCTTGCAAAAAACAGGAGTATTTTTAACTAAAATTCAGTCCCTTCCTGAACTTATCCTAGATAATCTATTCAGAGAATTCAGATTTTCTTCTCGGTAAAGCCAGTGATGTCTCTTGAACTTCACAGAAGACAGATATTATTTTTTGCTCAGCACCCAGGAAGCTACAAAAGCATTAGTGTACACGTAGTCATAGTTTATACAGAATTGCAAGTAAGTAAGTAAAAACCAACATTTCACTCGCCTACAATTCTTGCAAAATTGCGGAATCTAGGTACGTTTCCCATCTCATTAGGATTTCTGTCAATCTTGACAGGCCGGTTTCCCATCTCATTAGGATTTCTGTCAATCTTGACAGGCCGTAGAAAAGTTGAAGCCGATACCCATATTAAATACACTAAGTTATTCTTTAAACTGATAGCTAAAAATACATGAAAACCTGCGAAATTGCGAATCGTTCAACGGGGATAATCAGTGACGCTTCGGAATTTTTTTACAGTGAAAATATTTACATCCAAATAAGAACAGAAACCTAATTTTGCTCGTTATAATATAAATACAGACCCTAATCGATATTTTGTTTCAATAATTAAAAGAAAGACTTTTGTCCCTGATGATTGACACTGTATTTGCTATCCTACTGCCAATGACGGTTGAATAATTAGATGCATTTCATTCTTGTGCGCTAAAACTATGCATAATTCAATAGCCAATCACATTCTTTTTATTTTTTTGAAAAACTGTATTTTATCCCGATGCCAATCTTACAATATTTTACATTCTATAATAATGAATAAAATACTTCCACAATACTTCGAAAGCTAGCTGAATAATAAGTTCTCTTTTTATTTACTCAACAAAATACGTCTGCCTAATTTACTTGAACAAAACTACGTTTTGCTTGTAAAAAACAAAAACTTTGAGCAGAAAACATAAGAGTAAAGTTAATATTCATATTTGTCAGAATACCATGACTATGCGCTTCATTACGTTTTTAAAACAACCTGCATAAGTAATTTAGAAAAAAAAGTACCACAGAGGAAGTGTCTCTCTTTAAACCGTAACTAAGAGATGAGCGAGTATCTCATAACAATGAACTTCAAAGTATTTTATTATCTTGACATCGTGTGTAGTTTTTACAAAAATGCTCAAATTGCACTGTGCTTTTAATAAGACACCACGTATTTTTTTTCTTTTACGACGGCAGTTATCTGAAGTCATGTTTTATGCATCCATATTGCTCCCTTCTTCAGATAATAAAGACGCAACATATTTAAATTTTTTTGCTAAGATGTTCATTTGCTTTTTACAAAAGTATTTCGTTTGAATTTATTAAATTACTTCTTTTAACGATGTTTTTTCCTCCGTGATAAGAAGAAATTTATTTTTTTTTTGAATAGATACAGGTTTTTTTAAAAACATCTTTTAATCGGGAAGAAGGTTAAAAACTTTCTTAGTATTCTAAGTTGTACATATGTATAGATCGCCGCCTCGGAAAAACAGTACTGCATCCAACGGCACCTATATGGGAGGGAAGGGGGGAAGGGGGGCCCAAGCCCCCCTTTGAACTTGAACTTCTTTGCTTTTAGTACTTTTTTCTTTGCAAAAATTTAGAAACATTTTTTTCTCCAACAATTAATGAATAAGTTATTAAAAGTGTAAAATTTTAATAACTCTAATCTGTATTGAAATCGGTTTCTATGGGGAAAATATCTTACTAAACCATTTGGAAAATATCTACCCCCCCCTTAAAATTTTGCATATGGGAGCCCTTGAAGGTATCCAAGCTCAGGAGTAACAATAAGATATCCTACTGTTGCTCTGAAGTGACGATATATATATATATATATATATATATATATATATATATATATATATATATATATATATATATATATATATATATATATATATATATATATATATATATATATATATATGCCGCCAAGTTGAATTGAGTCAAAAATTTCTTGAAACGTGCTAAATTTTGCATTTAAAATTTAACAGTGTATGTGCAGTAGAAAGCGGAGCAAAAAAGGCTTTTTTTTTAATTTTCAAGATGCTCTAGGGGGATGGGGAGGGATTTTTCATAATGGGAATTGAACCTCATGCAATTCATTTTAGGAAAATCAAATACTATCTTCTCATTTGCCATATGCCCTTAAATTTTTTTGTCTTGAATATTGTTCAAGAATTTTCTTTACTGATCTTTAATTTTTACTTTTTCGAATTTTAATATGTCCTTGCGTGGAAAGATTTTTTAATGGTATATGCCTATCACCTATAAATTATTTCCTTACATCGATGAATGGAATTTTTCTTTTTTTTGTCTAATTGTAAAGCGCACTTTAGTACAATTGTTTTCTCTTCGGGGGAATACTTTTCAGCTTGTTTCAGTCGTGTGTTGGCGTGTATTTTAACGAATTTCTTTTTTCTTCATGGATGTGAGATTTTTGTTTAGTTATAATTGCCCTGCGTATTTTAAATAAAGCTGAAAGTCTGTCCGGAGGATGTCTGGATGTCTGTGATGCGCATAGCGCCTAGACCGTTCGGCCGATTTTCATGAAATTTGGCACAAAGTTAGTTTGTAGCATGGGGGTGAGCACCTCGAAGCGATTTTTTGAAAATTCGATGTGGTTCTTTTTCTATTCCAATTTTAAGAACAAAAATATCATAAGATGGACGAGTAAATTACGAAATTTCCATAACGTGGAACCGTAACATGGGCACAAACCAATTGGCGAGAAAATTCACCATACATTATTTGTAAATATACAGGCGAACCAAAAGACCTTTTAATTTTTCTATTACGGGCAAAGCCGTGCGGGTACCACAAGTAATAAATAAACTAATACCCTTAACAACCTTGAGCAGAAAGCTTGGACATTCTTAGAACACAATGAGAAGATAATTTATCCACGCTTCCAAATAGGAGACCTCTTCAGCTATTCGAATGGTTGGAATACTTAAAAAGGATCGACGGTTAATGTTCCTGAGCCGGAAAATTATCGTTAAATCTATAATTACCCTGTCATCTATGCTCTTAAATTCTTTCCTTACAGTTCGGACGCAATCCGTTCTCGCCCTGGCTGTTTCATGGAAATTTATGCGCAACTGATATGTGCTAATGGAAAATTGTGTACAATGAAGTAATGTGTGTCTGAAATCTTACCCTTAAAATTCTAAAGAGGTGGTCCTTATTTAATCATACATTATTTAAGTATGTAAAACAGTCAATTTGATTGCAAAAGAGAATTGGAGGCTTATTGAGTTGTATCAACTCAAGGAACGAGGGGTAATACTTGATTGTATAACAGTTTAAGTAAGTTGTTGTGCTCTTTTATAAAATTTAAAGTAATTGAAAATATTCAAAACTAGAAATGAGTTTCAATTGGTATTGAAACAAGTGAAGAGACATTTTTCAGCTGCAGGACCAATTGATACAGTTTCTTGAAAGATTAAAGTCGTGCACTTAATGACCAAGAGCATAACTGTGTAATAAACTACTATTTTATGGTTGGGAAACGCAGTCAATTCCTGTATACAGGAATTCTGCACTTTGTTCTGCATAAAGCGAACAAGTTTTCTTTTCTGTATGCCAGCACCGGGATCCAAGACTTAGCAAAATATTTCCCTCAATTGGCAAATAATGTCAATTATTTGAAATGAAATTAAAAAAAAAAAAGCAAAATGTGTCTTTTTTGTGTAAAAAGAAGTGTATTTAGTTAATATGAAAGCAGTAGTATAAATTCCTTCTTTCAAACAATTGGGGCGTAACTGTTGTTACTTTGACGTAGTTTCAATTGTTAATGACAGTTTAGCTTTTTTTTCTTAGGGTTAGGAACATTTTAAATTCACTCTCTTCTTTAAAAAATATTGAAACGTAAAGAAGATTATTTAAAAAAGTACAGTGTGTCCCATAAGAAGTTTCAAGACTAGCTAAAAATTCGGTAAAGCTAGAGGTGTCTTCATTAACTTTTGGGAACTTGTTACAAAGGTCGTCCTTTCCCCCATCTGATGTTTTTAGCACAACAGACCAGATGTAACTAGCTTTTCAGAAGCAGTTTGCGTGGTCGTATCAAAGTGGTCGCGGTTATAATTTCAAGAACAACTAACAACGTATTGCGGTTAAGTTTTGTTATACAGGGTGATTATAATTAAAGTCCCACTTTCAAAACGCTATAAAAATAAAACCACTGGTCAGAATGACGTCAAACTTCAACGGAATATTATCGAAGAAGGGGGGAACTTGATGGCAGAATAAAAATAAATAGTTGGAATTTTTAGCAATAGATGACGCTGTAAGCATCATATTTAATAATGGTCTACTGCAAATGACAAATAAATCAAAAATATATTACCTAAGGTGTGAACTATATACGTTAAAACTCCGTACTACTCAGCGTGGACGAGGGTATTGGTGTGACACTGTTAGTTAAGTTAGCCCATCCAACACGGAAAGGTCATATCACATCGGATGGGAAAAATTGGTTTTTAATTGTTCTGAGGCCGAAAACCGCATAAAAAGTATCAGTAAAAATCAAATCGGTCTTTAATTTTCATGAGACTGGCGCAAAAGATGTTCAATATAATATACCTCGTTTTCTCTAACAAGTTGAAATCGAGAAACAGCATCAGCATGTTCCAAGACTGATTGAAGTGTTTCCGGGGTCACGTTAAGAATGTGTTGCGCAATGCATGCCTTCAGCACAGCAAAGTTTGCAATCGGAGCACTGAACACAGCAGCTTTGAGATAGCCCCATATCCAGAAGTCACACGGGTTAAGATCAGGTGATCGGGACGGCCAGGTCTTTCATTGAGACAGTCATACTGAACTTCTCAGATGCGAAATGAGGAAAAAAACGTGTTATTTGGCGTTTTTATAACAACTTCAATGAGTCGGGTGCGTGACAGGTGTTTTGATTTACATATTCTGACACTTGCAGCGCCATCTATTGCTAAAAATTCCAACTATTTATTTTTCTTTTGTCATATGTTTTCCCACTTCTTCGATAATATTCCGTTGAAATTTGAGGTCATTCTGACCAGTGGTTTTATTTTTACAGCGTTTTGAAAGTGGAACTTTAATTATAATCACCCTGTAAGTAAGTTTTGCAATAATTCCCTTCTTTCTACTTTGAGGGAGAAATGAATTCTGTAGACGCAGGGAAGAAGGTAACCTTGGCCTGGTTCGAGAGATAGCGGATTAAATTAGACGCGAGAAAATGGGATTAATTAACGTGCCTGTTCATTATTTAATGTGGCACCGCGGGCGGCAAGAAGAGGACAAAGCTCTCGTAGAACCGGCGGTCGCGGGTTGAATAGTCGCCTTGGCGTGTAGAACTACTTTTTTAAAATTCGATCGCATTTATTCCTGCCAGTCAAACTCCGCAAGAACGGTAGATAATTGCCGGTCCAGGCATAAAAAAAATTAAAACTTTACGAGTATCAAGGATTAACAGGTCGCAACTTTGTAAGACTTATAATAGAGGAGATAATGTTTTCAACAGTAGAACTCTATGTGTGAACAAATTTCGATACAATAAAAATGGCCAATGAAAACGATTGTTTGTATTTTGATTCAAATGGGAAGATAAACTGAAGAAAAATTAAAAAAAAAAATTTTTTTATCGTACATTTATTTATTTATTTTTTGTTCTGTTATTCAAAGAATTCTTCGAACTGATAGCGTACGAAGCTTTAAAGTTTCATACTTCAAGCTGCTAACAAAAATTTAATTTTAGCCATGACTTAGTGGATGTAAGTCATCCCATAACAAGTTGGAAACGCCACGCAAGTACGCATTGAGATCCACACAATGTCCTGTCCTCACATAATCACAGTGTGTCTTCCTTCCAAGAAATATGGTAAAATATTCATGTATACAAAGCCTTTCGGTAATTAAGTCCATGCATTCCGCGCCTCTAATTCACACAGACCTATGCAAACAGAATACTTCTGAAAGATCAAAGTCTTCCGTTTGCATTAGCAACAGTGCGACGTCGTTTTCTAGAATATAATCTTCTACCCAACAATTGAAAATCTTCTGCCATACAAAATAGTGCGGGGCGCAGAGACGATTAGTGCAAGTTATTTGCATTTCAATATTGCACTTTTTCGGAGAAAAGGAATTTCAGGTGCGTGTTAAAAATTCGGAACATTCGTTTGTTTTCAGCTGTTTAGATGACATGCTTCAAGTTTAAGGAATTCATTATTTGTAGAAAGGTTGTTTATTTACAAACACAAATGCCTTCTAGTATAGCTAACAGCAGATAGTTCAAGTTAAGAAAGAATTCTCTATTGTCATCCTCATCAAGCATCAGTTGCACGTAAACAAGCTCAAAGCTACTGAAATTTGCATTTGTTTTAAGAGTTATTTTCAAAATATTCACTCATATACCACTTACACAGAACAAATGATTGTGCTCACATTGTTTTAGTCAAATCTGACTGTAAATATTGCATTTTTTAGTTCAGCGTTTCTTAATTTTTTAATGAGTAGAACCCTTTTAAATAACCAATTTTTTTTTTGTAGAACCCCTATTTTTTTTCTCGAAAGTAGTATAGTTTGAAGCAAAATTCTTGAAATGTTTTATTTACATTCAAAGTGAAAATTATTTCAAATCAAATTTTGTAATGTCAGAACGTAATTTCAAAAATAAACAAAAAATTAAATTTGAAAACAAGTTTGAAAACAAAATTTTGGAGACACAAACAAAACTTTAAAGCTTAAGATTTAAGTTTAAGTTTTGAAAACTCACTTTTTTTAAAATAGGATTTTTATGTTTTCTAAAAAGAAAGGAAAATAAAGAATGCTAGTTTCGTTGAACCCTTGATTGATCACTCTGGAACCCCTGAGTTCCGCGGAACACAATTTCAGAAACGCTGCTTTAGGTTACACTACACAACATATATCTGGTACAATAAAAAAAAATCCATTTGCATATTATTTCCTTAACGATACACACCTTTGTACCCAGTAGATAAAAATACGCAGCTGTCCCTCCTACGTATTTGAGACCTTAGTAATGTTTTCTCACCAGATCAGTATTTTAGATTTCTGTAGTATTTTTTTCATTTTATTTTTTACTAGCGAAACCCGCATGGCTTTGCCCGTAGTAGAAAGTTAAAAGGTCATTTGGTTGACCTGTATATTTATAAATATTGAATTACGAATTTCTCGCCAATTTCCTACGTGTATTGTCTCGCCTATGATATGGTAATTAGTTTGTACAAGTTATGATATTTTACTCGAACATGTTGTGATAAATTACTCGTCCACGTTAGGATAATTTGCTCGGTAAAATGTTCTTAAAATTGGAATAGAAAAAGAACAAAATCGAATTTTTGAAAAAACATACAAACATACAGAGATCCATATATCCAGAGATCCAGATACAGACTTTCAGCTTTATTTTTAGTAAAGACTATGAAAGAAGAATAGTTGATGCATTATCAGAGGGAAATGTAAACGACTGAACTTGTCATTGTGCCTACTTTTTGGTAGCTTAAATTTTGTGGTAAATTACACCTTTGTGCGTAGTTTACAAAAATTCAGCGCAAAACTGAGTTTTCTGTACGGTTTTTCTTTTTCAGCGATGTATGTGGACAATTAATTGGGTCGCATGTGACCTGTGGTCAACAGATTGATTATTGTAGGTGTAGAACTTCATATGATTCTAAACTGATTGGGTATGCTGCGATTATATATACCTACATCACTCTCATCGAGAAATAAATTTGGGCGTTTCAATTCACTCTCTAGTCTCTGAGGTGAAAGGAAAGAATAATTTTGATAAAATAAAGCTTGATAAGCATACGATTTCTTTCTCTATCGAATACTCATAAAACCAAATTTTTCATACTCAGATGCTTTCAGAGAATATTCCTGGACACAATGCACGAAATTTAATCTCTCAATTAATCTAAAAGAAAAGAAATGATCTAAAGTTGAAACATTTAAATTCTATTACCCTTTAGCCCAGTTGACTCTACGTAGAGACGAAGAAAAAAGCAGTTTCTCTTGTTTAGTTCAGATGCAAATATGAGCTCTTAGAAAAGAAGAAACGGTCTCCAAAGCTTCTTTCACCTTTTTAAAAGTTATAATTAGAGAAAAAAATATTATGTAATTTGAGTCTCTAGGAAAAATATTTTAAACACTTTAAACTTTCAAATAAGCTTGCCTTTAAAATTTTTTTGGCATCAATCAAGTCCACATTTTTTGACAGTGTTTGAAGTCCAAGTACGTAATTGCAATAAGTTTATAAGCTTTAATTAGCCTTTTTTTCTTTTAATTATCCGCGAGTGCTGATATTTGCTTTGCAAAAATTGAGGCATATCTATCAGGACATAATACTCTTTTATTAATTTCAAGAATGCTAAGCATTTTGAATTTATTGGACCACGAAAAAAAAAGGCATTATTCCAAATGCTTATTAAATCCTGATAAATTGGCGCATTCAAATTAAGTTTACCCTAGAACCATTCTATTTAAAAAATGAGCAGTTCACTAAAAGAAAGCAATTTTACATTAACGTAAAACCTGCTTCAGGAAGGAAAAAAATGCGGGTTTCTCATAAAAATGCAATTAAACGAGACTTTTTCTCTAACCACATTTTATTTACGTGATCAAATGTTAACTTATGCCAAAGACAAACAATTTCCATAACAAAGAAATGTGCTTATTAGATTTCTTTAATGGCTGCCTAAAGAACAAAACAGCATCGTTAATGATTGTTTGTAATTGGATTTCTACGCATAACGGATGCGTTTTTTTTAAACAACGTGTTGTTTCATTTTTTGTTTTTCAGTTAGTTTTCCAGTTTCCTGTTCATTTTTAGCATCTTTCATTTATTTATTTAATTTTTTATTCTTTACAAAATAATAACTTTTTTTCTTTCTCTCCTGTGATTTCTTTAATTTATCTTTTTGGAAAATTTAGCTTCCTTATTAAATGCGGAAAAAGGAGTTGTTGTTTTTTGTCCAAAAATGGAGTATAATGAATATAATTTGTTCACCGCATTATATTTTAAAAGAGATATTTAAAGAAGTCTTACTTAAAGAGTATGCTTGAATGAAGCAGAAAGTTATGCTCAATTTACTAATGTAACAAAATATGACAACCATGAGGTTTTCATAGTGAATACTTCTCTAGAACATACAGTGGATGCTAACTCCCACAGCCCCAACGTGCCGACCAATATACCAGGAAGCATTCATTTAATGGGCGGCATTCAACCATGACTGCGAACAACTTTGTTAAAGTTTACCATTCATGTGACAACAATAGTAAACGTAGCTGACCGGGATGATTGAGAGACACTACATTGAAGTTTACCACCCATGTGACAACAATAGTAAACGTGGGGTATAAGCATGATTGCGAGAAACGTAGCTGAAGTTTACATTCATGTGACAGCAATAGTAAACACGGCATTTAAGCATGATTGTGAGAAACTTCGCTGAAGTTTACCATACATGTGACAACATTATTAAACTTAGCATGCCGGCATGATTGAGAGACACTTGACTGAAGTTTACCATCCATGGGACATCAATAGTAGGGAAACTGGGGAGGTTTGACCTACTTTTCACAAAGGTGTTTTTTTAAAAATGAGTTTCCGTAAGAAAAATTTCCAGTTGACTTTTTTTGAAAGGAAATATATCTGAGCAACTTTTTACGTTGCTGTTTATTATTTAAATTAAAAATTATCATTTTTTATTTACTATTGTTCAAGAGTATCCCAACTGGGTCAAACCTCCCCACTTGAGGGAGGTTTGACCAACAGATGTTAAAAAATAAAAAAAATATACTGAAATGTAAATACTTCTGATTTATTGCTATTATATGATGCAAATCTGTTCTGGTGTCACGAGTTGTGAATTGGATTAATAAGGACCTGTGTGGGTTGAATATCTTAATAAGTATATTAAGCAAAGTAGAAAAGCAAGTCTCAGTTGTGTTTAGTTTGATCAGAATTATTCACAAACAGGACATGTTCAAATGACTAATATCTATATGTAAAGTGACTTTAATTACAATTTAAGAGCAGCATTTATTTCATTAGAACTAAACACAGTCTTACTTAAAACAAATTACATTGTATTAAAACTGTTACATTGTAACAGTTTTAATACAATGTACTGGTAGTACATTGTATTAAAACTGTTACACCATCAACCAAAAATAAATGGGGAGGTTTCACCCGGGTCGAACCTCCCGTAACTGACGTGGGTCAAACCTCGCTTACTAGCCATTTTAGAAAATATAATAAAAAACGTATTAAAATAAATTGTGAATTTTAAAAGTAAGTATACAGGTTTTTAGCACATTAAACAGAGTGTACAAAAAATGGAACTTACTTCTGTAAAAGTGAATAACAAATCGTACAGAGGAGATGAACTTGCAACGAGAAATCGTAAATAGGGCCATGGTTGCCCTATTGCTTCTGGAGCTTTCTTGGTAACTCAGGAAGGTTTTAATCAAATCCGTTAAACCTGTACAGTTTTTCTAGAAGGTTTAAGACTGGCTTTAACAGGGGAAATTTCCCAATATTTCAGAAATGTTACTGACTTTTACCGGAAAACGTTCCTGGTTTTCGGAAGATATTTTACTGGTTGAAATTGGGCACATCATCTGCCTATTATTTTCCAGGAACGTTTCTGAATCGTTTTTGCAATGCATTTACAAATGTGTTTAAATATGAAAATGACGGGGTGGGTCAAACCTTCCCTGTGGTCAAACCTCTCCCGTCTCCCCATAAACGTTGCTTTCAAGCATGACTGCGAGAAACGTTGTTGAAGTTTACAATTCATGTGACAGCAATAGAAACGTGGCATGCCGGCATGATTGAGGGACACTTGACTGAAGTTTACATTCTACGTGACAACAATAGTAAACCTGGCACATAAGCATGATTGTGAGAAACTTAGCTAAAGTTTACCATCCATCTGGCAACAATAGTAATTGCGGCATGTAAGCATGATTGAGAGAAATTTAGCTGAAGTTTACGATATATGTGACAACAATTAGTAGTAAACGTAACATGCAAGCATGATTGCGAGAAACTTATCTGAAGTTTACCATCCATGTGACAACAATAGTAAACGTGATATACAAGCATGATTGTAAGAAACATAGCTGAAGTTTATCATCCATGTGACAACAATAGTAAATGCGGCATGTAAGCATGATGGAGAGAAACTTAGCTGAAGTTTACGATACATGTGACAACAATTAATAGTAAACGGGGCACACAAGCATGATTGTGAGAAACTTAGCTGAAGTTTACCATACGTGTGACAACAATAGTAAACGTGATATACAATCATGGTTGCGAGAAACTTAGCAGCTGAAATTTATCATCCATGTGGCAACAATAGTAAATGCGGCATGTAAGCATGATTGAGATAAAGTTGGCTGAATTTTACAATACATGTGACAACAATTGATAGTAAACGTGGCATGTAACCATGATTGCGAGAAACTTATCTGAAGTTTATCATCCATGTGGCAACAATAAACGTGGCATGCAAGCATGATTGTTCGAAACTTAACTGAAGTTTATCAAGTATGTGACAGCAATAGTAAACGTAGAATCATAGGCTCTTGAAGTTGCACTTTGAGCAATGAATTTGTACGTATGCTTATTTGATGCAACTGATAAGGAAGAAAAAATTAATTGGAGGATCTGATATTTTATCAGATCATATTGGCATGTTCGAAAATATTCCTTCGGTGTTGGAAGAGCTAGGTCGTTAGACACTTGAACGAGACTTTATTCGGATAGAATTTGCCATCAAATTGAAATACTTATGTGTTGGAAATGTTTTTTTAATGGCAGCTGAATAATGATGAAGATTTGTACAATAGTTTTCTGCTAAAAATAAACTATTTGACCATCTGTACCTGATGTTGCATCCGTTCCAAATAAAACTATTGAATCTTTGATCCTACGAAAAGAAATGATACAAAGCGAAATCAATCTTTTTGTGTTTTGAAAATTAAAATTTTTGTTTAGATGTACGATGAAGCTTGTATCTTTTTTTTTTTTTTCATTATGTTTTTTTTTTTTTTTTGATTTTAAACGTTGAACACATTGTGGTTTACTCAACCCCATGTGCTGTATCTCTATGCCTTATATGATATCTCACTGTATGCTATCTCACTGTACGCCATGCGTGGGGTACAGGGAGACAAAATTTTACGTTTCCTTTTTTATATTATCTCAAAAACTTTAAATAGCAGTGAAGTTTTTCGTGTCTCAAAAGTTTGTATACTTAAACTAAAATATAAATTCACCTCAAAATTTTTCTTTTAGAATTAAAGCTTCCAAATTTCATGAATTTAATATTTTCTGTTTCACTGTGCCCCACCCTCTGCAGTAATGACATATCATACAATCTAAGTCTGTAACGCTCACTGAAGTATATAAAAATACATTTTATATGCTTCATTCTTTTTTGTTTTAATTGCAAAATCAATCTATGATTCACGACACTTTACTTGCTTATCGTCAGATCTTTCATAAAATCAGTTTAAATATCAGTATTTCTGTTCGATTAACTCTTTTCCAAACATATTTCCGTCTTCATAAACTTAAAAAAAAAATATATATCCAAGAAGCAAAACAGAAATAATCAAACTATAATTTTCAATCATAATAACTCTTTTATAGGTTAATACTTTGAATGAATAAAAAGAAAATGTTAAAAAAAAAAAACAAATTTACTTAATAATATTCTTGATTATTAAAATTAAGAAATTTAAATTAGAAAAATATTTTTCTAATCAAGTAATATACACAACAAAACTTATTTCTTCGTCGAAGAGTTTTTGGCTTCAAGTAACAATAGAGATTATAATGCTCCTTTGTAATTTTTAATAAAAGGCTTTTGTTAGAGCATTTAGCAATTAAGATGATAATGCTTTATAGTTTTTACAATAGGTTTTTGGCTTTTCAGTCCAAAGAGTGTTTTTATTCCTTTGAAAACCAGACGTTATCCAATTACTGGATGGGAACAAAAATGAGGTTTTTTTATTTTGAGTTGAAGAAACAACAGAAAAGGAACGTTTTGAAGGAGCATTGCTTTTAATGCTAGTAGCTTTCAATCTCTATTGAAGTATTTGCCTAATTGCGGGTTCAAATGCATTGCGTAATTTAAGTTAAGAAAATCTTGTTTGCAATGTTTCATGCGCAAGCAAAATTCCATATAAGTCTTAAGAGGATGCCTAATATCTGCCAATGCAATATCTAGAAAAATCCAGAAAAGTTTTCCACTAAAGGTTAGTAATATTCTTGGTATTAACCTGGAATCTTTCTTAAAAATACAGGAACTTTTTAATGTTTCGTAACTAAGTCAGGAACTTTCAAAGAAAACTAATGTATGCATATAGTAATAACTTGGCACCTTCCTGTTTTACAAGCAAGGTTCTTGAAGATAAAACGGCCGAAGCTATAACGGTATTGCAAGCATGTCCTTCACAGCTACAATGCATGGCGACTGCATTTCGCCATTAAATATGACTCAGTAAGTCCATTATGGGACTGTAGCTGAGCTGAATGATATAAAAACCTTATATAAAAAGAAGCATTATATCTATTTTTACAGTGGTAGCTAAAAATGTTTTTCGCCTCAGTGTAAAATCGGCATTCATGGAACTTGATGCGACTCAAGAAACTTGTTCGCTAAAAACTTGTTTTTAGCACAGGAAACTGGTGTAATCTTTTGAAATCCTGTATCTGGATTCACCCTTGATTATGGCTCAGTAAGTCCGTTACAAGTCTGTAGCTGAGCTGAACGATATAAAAACCTTATGAAAGTAAGCATTAGGGGAAGGTTGCCGTCAATGAACCACATAACAGTTTTTGACTTTTTTAGAAAGGAAATCCAACTCAAATTTCACGTTAACTATAGGAACAATTTCTCAGTATATTTCTTTTTTAATAATAATATTCAATTTCATGATATATATACGCAATAAAGAATGAAAACTAAAAATAAATATTTTAGCATATGGTCCATTCATAGTAAATGGTTACTATGGATGGACCATCGAGTTTCCATCGATAGACCACATTCAACAATTAAAAAAATAATGCTTAACCTACAAATATTTATAACAGGTGATCAAGAAACACTAAAACAAACAATAAGTTATAGAAAGAGAGATTTATTTTCTAAAATGTTTTATTTTCGGATAAGAGGAATATAAAAAAAATAAAAAAAAATCACACTCACACAATCTCACAGCTGTTGTCATTTCACACTTCGTTCACTTCTTGATATTTTCCCAACACTAAAAATATTCCGAAGCGTTACTGGTTATTTCCGTGGAACGTTTCGGGATTTCACAGGTTTTCACCTATTTCCCCGTAAAATCAAATATCTTTGAGAAAAAGTTTCCTGAGTTGCTACAAGTTACACGAATGCAGACTTTTCACTGTTAGGAAAAATAACTTTAGCTACCAATTTAAAGATTGTAAGAGCGTGATTATTAAGTGTAACAGCTAATGTTCAATTATGGCCCGTCTAGGATGACTATGCATCCATGGGAGCGAATAAGTCACTGGGTAGCTGCGGAATTGCAGGCAAGGCTTCGTTCTTCCTTGCTAATTGCAGCTTTTACATGGTTGCTCAAATTCTTCTAGGGCTTTCTTGGGGAATCGTGTAATTGAATACACACATATTAAAATCTGTGACTTTTTCTAGAATTTTTCTGAGACATGACTGGCTTTAATAGGGGAGATTTCAGAAAGGTTACTGACTTTTAGTAGGGAAACGTTTCAGGTTTTTACAAGATATGTTACTGGCTGAAATTGGGCATATCAGCTGCCTATTATTTTCCAGAAACGTTTCTGAATCGTTTTTACAGTGCACTTGTGCAACATCGTTTGTAAGTAATATCTTTGCGACCTCTTTTGAATAGTTGGGAGTTTTGTTAAATCCATATTGAAAATTTTCGTTCGACGCAAGTTTTTACTTGCTCTCTAAAATGTCAAAAAACTTATAGACCATTTTATTACTAGAAACTTAAGTCTCAAACTACCAGAGAATATAGTACTAATATACTTTTTACCTTAATTAAATCTGTTGGACATGTTATTTTTCTCAGCCTTTTGAAAAGCCAATATCTCCAATTTTTCAGCAGTAATTCCAAAAACGTCTTCTCTAGTTCCAAAATATGATTCACTAATTATGTTTCTATTTCGGAGGGTTTATCTCCTAAATTTCTAATAAGTGACTAAGGTAACAACAAACCGGTTTTTATCTTCTATGCGACTGTTTAAAGTTACTTTCAGGACTCTATATTGAAAGCATACTTCGTTAAAGTCCATATCACCATTTCTGTAAGCTACTGTAGCACGTTACATGCTCTCACTTGTCCACTGGCCATATTTTATTAATTTTTGAATTTTTCTGCAACAGCAAAATTATTTGAAACTGTATTATTAAGTTTTAAATTTAATCAATTTTATAAAAAAATTTTAGTTGAAATTATGATAAAGTAAAAAAATTATCATGAATTACTGAGAAACTTTTTTTTATTATTATCATATTTATTTTAAAACAATTGAGCAATTTTCAAAGGTAATGTAGCTGAAGTTACAACACTATTTGCAACTTTCCATGAATGAACAACCTTGTCAGGTGGTCTATTCGTGAAAACACCTAGCGGCCCAATGATAGCAACTGTGTCACTTTGAATATTCTTATTGGTTTTACTGCTATGACGAATCATGATGAAACATAAAGTATGGGGATATAGGGTGCGTCTTATTTTTAAAGGTGTTATATTTTAATGAGGCACCCTCTCATTTTGTTAATTTGGATGAAAAAGGAAAAAACATATCTTAAAAATAAAAATCTAATAATATTTAGAGATTGCTACCATTGCTGCAAAATTTGTCCAATCTTGCTTTCTTTTTTTTCTTTTTTTTCTTTCTTTCTTTTTTTTTGCATCGATTTTATAATATTTATTTATGTCAGTTGTTTGTTATTAATTAGTGATAATTTAGTTTGTTATTTACTTTGTATTTATTTTGTATTTTATTAAATCACGTTAAATAACTATAGCTACAGTCAATTCTCAAAATCTTAACCACTCAAACAAACACAAGTTGTTAATTTACAACTCAGAAAGAAAGAAAAGTAAAAGTGTTCTATTTCAGTAGTCAAAAAGAAAATTAATGGATATTGTCATTAGAGATTATTTGCTTGACATTGCTCTTGCAGATGATACTTTACGCAAGATTTCAATTCCAGACGATAAATTATTTCTGACTAAACGAAAATCAGGATGACAAAGCAAAATAGATAACTAATAAACATCTAGTTGAAAAGAAAACAGAGTTTGCGCGAAAAGAAGAAATTTGGAAGAAAGAAAATCCTAATCAATCTAAATCAACGTTCATGAAAGTGTAGTTGTTTTAGCCTCTATTGTAATTCAGTGTACTTCGACTGATGCTAAAGAGCAAGATTTTACAGTAAAATTTGTATCTTGCTTTCGCCTTATGTTGTTGAAAAGCATTTTCACTTACAAAACGGTTAATTCCAAAATTTCAAGTGTCGCTTAGAGTAGTTTTATTTGACATTGACTTGTGAGAAGCGGCTCTTATTTGCTTTGAAGGCTACATTTCTGAAGAAAGACTCCAGAATGGTCTCTTTCCTAAAGAAACCTAAAAGAACAACTTTTTCAGTGAAACACTGCATAGCAGACTGTGTAGAACTAAAATCCAAGGAAATAGTTAGAGGATTTTATTACCGACTTTCAGATTTTCTCCATAAGGAATCGTTCATCACGTTTTAGAAGAGATATTATCAAATAGTTTAGGGTGATAAGTAGCAATTAGCGAAAGGCTTGTATATCTCACATACTAGCAACTAAGAGAGAAAAATTACAATATTGGTGAATGTTAAGGACTGAAATTGTAAATATATAAGGAATGCCGTAATTGAACTTTTGCATGGTTTTTGTTTGACATTATGACACAACATAACAACCATGAAATGCTTATTATTTTTTTGTATTTATAGGAAATGGATGTTTGTGTTATATTTCTCACCTTACCAACCCAATTTCATGTTGATTTAAAATATAAGAAGAGAAAATGGGAAATTTATTTTTACACCATTTTTTTCGCAATGAACATAATTTTAATCGCTGGTAGCCACCCCTGACTTTTGTTCAAATTCTTCGAAACTTTTATGCCTGTGTTTTTTCATGAAAAGGAAGCATTTAAAGGGGTGCCCCGTAAGAAATTCAAATTTTTTTTTAAAAGGGCATTATAAGATGCACCCTAATGGGGAATTGTGCTTGATAAGGCACTCTTTTAAATCAATGTTTAAGTTTAAATGATCTGTGATATTCAAAGCATATTATAACTAAATGAAAATCTCAACAATTAGTAAGAAAATGGTAAAAATCTTATCTGACCGATTAACAGTATTATGAAGTAATTTTAGCTACTTGACGCCTCTGCAGCAGACTGTTTTCAGACAAAGGAAGGTACTAAAACTGATTACGCGTCTGCACAAACACTGGTAAAGGAAATGTCTTCGCGGTCTAGTCATGGAACCAGTTCATTGACGGCAACCTTCCCCTATATATTTTTACTCTGGTAGCTAAAAATGTTTTTCAAATCAGTGAAAAATCGGCATTCATGGAACTTGATACGACTCAGGAAACTTCTTCGCTAAAATCTTGTTTTTCACAGGAAACTGGTGTAATCTTTGAAATTCTGTGTCTGGAAATAATCATTGACGTTGCAGAGTTTTTGTACGGTGTTATTAAAAGTTAAAAGATTGTGTTTATATATGTTTTAATACTTCGAAACGTGTTTAACACACTTTGAAAAGTGTGCGACATTATGTTTGTTTGTCGCTTGAAATCATCGTCATTCGACGGATTTTCATGCCATTAAGGGTAAGACTTCAAATCGAGAACCGATAAAATGATGCTGTTTAAAAACAGCCTAATGTGTATTTTTGCTTAGTGGAGGGTGAGGCACAGTGAGACGAAAAATAAAAATATAAAATTCAAGATAGTTAGAAACTTTGTTTCAATTTGAAATTTTTAAGGTGGATTTGTCACACAGCTTAAGTACACTAACTTTTGAGACACAAAAAAGTCACTACTATTTGTCAAAAGTCACTACTACACAAAGTTTTTGAGATAATATAAAAAAGGGAAACGTGTAAAATTTTGTATCGCTGTGTCCCTGTGGTATATTACGGATCATACGGGCACAGTGAGACAGCATACGGGCATAGTGAGACAGCATACGGGGCACAGTAAGATAGCATACAAGGCACAGAGAGACAGCATATGGGGCTAAATAAAACATAATATGTTCAAGTTTCAAAATCAAAATTAAATCATAAGGAAAAAAAGATTCAAATTTCATCGTACATCCAAATAAAAATTTAATTTTCAATCCGCAGAAAAGAGTGATTTTGCTTTGTATAATTTCTTTTCGTAGGAGCTGTTATCAACAATTTCATACTTTTATTTAGTACGAATGCAACATCTGGTACAGATGGTCAAAAAAAATTGTCAAAATGGATTTATTTTTGCGCAAAAAACAAATGCACAAGTCTCCAGCGTTATCAGCTACCATTAGAACATTTCCAACATAAAAGTGCTTCTGTTTGATGGCAGATTCTATCACGACAAAGTCTTCTTCAAGTGTCTCACTATCCAACTCTTCAAACCTAGAAGATAGATTTTTGTACTTTTTAACATAGTCTTATAAAATATCACATCCCCCTTTTAATTTTTTCTGCCTCCTCAGTTGTGTCAAATAAGTCTGTATTTTTTTCTATATTTTGACTTTTTTCCCTATAGTTTTTGTGTTTTTTTCTTCTTGAATATGTGTTCCAGGAGTTTCACTTGCAATGATACTTTTACCCTTTTTATGCTCATTCTTCAATATTCAACCTTTTCTCTCTTCGGTTTTTGGATATCCTCCGTAATATTAGAACCTGAAAAAGCACTCACTGCTACACTAGACCAAGAGGGATATTTTGTATCCGTTTTATCTATAATTTCCAGATTCTTATCATCTACTTTATCTGCAATGCGACTTGGAATCAGAAGGTTAGTTATAAATAGAGATGTAAAATTTCCGGAAATTTTCAAGTGGTGGAAAAAAACCGGTTTTTTACCGGTTTTTTTCGGGAAAAATTGGAAAAAATGGAAAATTTGATTTCTTTATGAATAAAATTAGGGTTTCTTAATAGCTCTGTGTTTCTTGGAACATATAAAGGGTGAAGCATTAAAAAATATATGCTATCCACACATCTTCTTTTTTGCTTGACAGAAATACACATAAAGGTAAGATCAATTAAAAAAAAAAAACTTTTTGTTTTATAACTGAGAGCTTTCATGGTCAAACACTAGAAGTAAGTCAAGTCGTCATTCAACCAATAATATTGGGTAATGTGTGCATCTAATCATAACAATTACATTTTCTATTTTAGATTACCTTTGAAACTTGAAATATTAATTGAAATTTTAGACTTTCAAGCATGATTGATTTTTTTTTGAAAGAAAAATAATACAATGTAACTTTAATGTCTGAAAATGAAAGCTATTGAGTTGTTGTTTTTTTCCAATCCAGTCAAATCAAAAGTTCAAATCAAAACTAAATTGGTTTTTTCGAAGCTGAAAAAAACTTAAACTGGAGTTTCAGTTTATTCATGCGGCCGTGCCAAACACAGTAGTAAAAGTAGTAATACCAGCACTTTTGAACAAAACTGAGTTATTATATTCAAGTTGTTCTCTGTTTTGTATTTTACTTAATAAATAAAATGTTTTAAGGTCATTTGATCAAGAACTATTTTTTTTTTTTTTGAAAAATTCTTAAAAAAAAAGAAAAGAAAAGAAAAAAAAAACAGAAAAAAAGACAAAAACACAAATATATGGAAGAGCCAAACTTTAAAACACAATATCTCAGCTTGAGCCGAACTGCAGATTCCACTTTTTTGCTTAGCACGGCAGTATACAGGGTACGGCAAAAAAAAAAAAAGACAAAAATTGTATCATCGAATGGAAGAAAGGTAATTTAATTGTAATGAGTGCCTTATTTTTATTTTTTTGGTTCTCACTTTATTAGAAAATAATTTACAATATATTTCCTAGTTTTTGTATTGTTTTTCGGTTTTCTTACAATTTTAAGCAAATTACCTGCTATTTTGAGTTGTTGAACCAAGTAGAACGACAGTTCGTTTGCTTGTTGTGCCTCGGTAAACAGTATTTGAAACGGTATGCCGTTTCAAGTGGCTTGGAAATGATAGTTGATGTCCGGAAAGTGTACAAAAACAAACAGTGAATATTTCAGTTAATCGTCAGGTCATCCAAAAGTGAGTTCAATAAAATCCTTGGGTTTCCACGAGAGAAGTCGTTTGTAAGATGGGAATTAGTCAAAGATAAGTGCGACTAAGGGAAAAAACAGCTCAAGCAGAAGTTTAACGAGTTCCAAAAAGTTCAGGCATTCGTATGACTCCAAAGATGCCCGAAACCTTTGAGACGGGCCGCAAGTCCACGCTGGAAGAGATACCTTTCACTGATTTACCGTTCAACCTGCTCATATCCCCCAGAACAATAGGATTTGGTATGTAGACACGCCAAGCACCTTAGAAAATGTTAAATATCCCCAAAATCCAAAGTCAGGCCTAGTCTCTGATGGAATATGCACAAGCAACAAAAAAATTTCTAGTTCTTTGTGGATGAGGGCCGTAAAGTGAATCAAAAAGTGAACCAGAAGGACATTTTAGAAGTTATTGTACTTCTGTGGGCCTAAGAGCACTTCAGCAATGTAGACTGGACATTTTCCTTAAACTCCACACCAATTCATAAGGCCAAAAAGACAAGAATGGTGTAAGGCACATTGTTTTTGGCATGATATCATCTTTTTAGTGGACGCTCTATTCGCTAAACCTCAATCCCATTTATTATACTGTATGGCCTGTTTTAGAGTCAAAGGTCTACCCTAAACTACGCATAAGTTTGAACTCTCTAAACCAATTGCGTTATAGGGAATAGGATTGATTAAAGGACTTGCGGGGTCCTTTAATGAAAATTTCAATACGCAGTTGCATCTCTGTATTACTGCAAAAGGCTGCCAGTTTGAAACCAATTAAATTTATTGATTGCTAAAGGTCTCTTCATATTATTATTTTTATGTTTTGTTAATTTAGTTATTTTTAATGAAGTTTGATGGAAAATTGCTTGCCCGTTTTTTTTTTCTGGGCGCATCCTGTACATTTTGTTCGCATAGTCAGTAGAAACATAGTTTTGTGATTAAAGTTATGCTTGTATGTTTTATGAAAAAGGAAAATAAATTCTTCACTACGGATATTGGTTTAAGCTTTTTTGAAAAATGTATTAGTAAACGCTTTTTGATCTATATGCAAATTATATCATCATACAACAATTTGCATTAAAGTTAGACAGTATTTTAACATACAAGGGGGGGGGGGAATTGCATCGGAATTTAAGTCTGAGAAATTTCTAATCACTTTTTGCTGAAAATTTCAATTAAAACTTCCTGAAAAGTTGAAAAAATTCATTTTTTCAATTTTTCCGGAGTGGAAACAAACCCCTTCGGAAACGGAAATTTTCCGGTTTTTTCCCGACTGTTTTCATCTCTAGTTATAAATGAAGTTCTCACGGAATCGTCAGAAAATCCCCTTTTTCGCTTTACGTGGATTAGTTCGTATTTTTGATGAAGTAAAAATACTTGTAAAGTACTTAAACAGCAAGTGGAAACCTCTTAAATCATAAACTAAATTTAAAAAACCTTCCCTTTCGAATCAGAATTCATGGGGCATGGTGGGACTGTCTCACTCTGCCCCAACTATGTCTGTTTCACTGTACCCCATTCCACCTTTTTCTTTTAATTTAACATTTTAAGTATTTCGCTCAAAACCTATCCTAAATGATTTGAATGATAATTAACTACATAGGTGTAACAATGAAAGGGGTCAAATGGCTAAAGTTTATTAAGAAAAGAAAATGTTATAAATCGATGCATGCGAGTCAGGAAAAAAACTTTGCTTGCCTAAAATCAGAAAAATTACGATCATTTGATTGCAAACGCAAGCAACATCCTCATATTCTAGAATCCACAAGTCAACTGCTGCAGATTCATGGGTACCTAACATCATTTACATATTATAATTAAAGAATAAAAAAAATAGCTTTGTGTCACTGTACTCCGTGTCTCAGTGTGCCCCACCCTCCCCTATAAAACACTTGCTAGCGTCTGTTCCTTCAAGAGATTTGAAAAAATGAAAACGCGAAAGAACCTTGTCAAAAGTTGCTAAAAATGCTGAGGAACCTCGTTTACCCGGCTCTCGTTGATCCGGTTCTCTGGATAAAAAACTTCGGAGAATAAACTTCGAAGAATTTTGGAAAAAAAACAAATAAATACCAATTTAAAATTTGTTGGGATTTTTTCGGGCATTAAATGCCTAAAATCTTCAAAAAGAACACGCACAAACACACCAAATTTATTTTGTAGTTTTAAGTTTTCAATACTGCGGCAGTTCCATGACTGCATATATACAGTAAAACCTCTCTAACGCGGACACTAACGGGACAATTTTTTTTGTCCACAATAGAGAGGTGTCTGCAGGTAAGGGGTTTAATATTGTTATTTGTACTGAATTAGAGGAATTGAAAATTCTCCACATAAGAGGGGTGTCCGTTAAGAGGGGTTTTACTGTATTTTAATAGCAATCACGCTAATAAAAAATACAAGAGTCATGTATGCGGTCGTTTTCGAAAGTTTAAAGGTATTTTTTTTCCTGAAAGAGCATGATTAAAAACATAGGATCGGACCATATTTTAAATAATTTGACTAAGTTTAATATTTAAAAAAAAATACTTAAATCGGTGTGCTTTTGTATTTTACGCTTCCACCGATGACATCACAAATGATGAAATGCCATTCAATGTTGCCATTCACAGAGCAAAATATTTAATTCGCATCTTGACTCACCATACTTTATATATCGCTGCTATTGATCATGAATATTCCTTTAAAAGAAGGAAACTAAGGATGGATGTTGGGTTTCTGTTTTTGTTATTATGAGTACCTCCTGATTTTTGCGTTCTATCTCTCTCAGAGAATGGGGTCGCTTCCAATATTTTAAAAGTATTTTTTCTGAAAGAACATGCTTAAAAACATAGGATGTAACCATTTTTTAAATAATTTGTTTATGTTTAATATTTAAAAAAAAATACTTAAATCGGTGATCTTTCATTGTTTATCCGATGACATCACAAATGATGAAATGCCATTCACAGAGCAAAATATTTAATTGGCATCTTTACTCACGTGTATTGGCAGCGATATGATTGATAGCAAGCGTAGAGCACAATATTTAATTTGCTTTTTGATCATCATAACGTAGAAACGCGGTATACAGATGCGCCCAAGTACATCATTTATGACGTCATAAAGACCACGCCTATTTTCAAAATCGGACATTTAAAAAAATAATTAAAATGAAACGTTGGGAAAATAAAAGTTTTTTCTCGCTCCATGTTTTTTTTTTTTTTTTTGCTTATCAGGAACTAAAAGTGGTGGTGGGACTAATCCCCATCTGTGTGTGCGAGTGAGCTATTGAAACTAGACCAGATCCCCGAGCCCAAAGATGTGCAAGAAGTCCAAGAAAAGCAGTGGATTGATCATAGCCTCTTCTCTGGAAAAACCCAGGCATTGGAGAACGAGATGGGAAGAAAAGCGGGCGTCGTTGCATTTGGGGCAAGTAGGGTAATTCTTTACGCCATCCTCGAAAAGCGAGCATCTAAGTTGCCCCGTGGAAAATCTCAAGAAAGTCGTCTGTTACACTCTGGATCCCTTGATAGTTGATGCGGCTCCTGGGTGTTTCTGTAATTACCATGGCTGAGAAGGAGGCTCCACCCAGGTTTTTCTTAAGAGTTCCCTCGCCATGGAGGAAATCTCAGTTGAAGTTAATCGCGTTTTGTCTGCTGGGTCGACAGGACCACAGGCTGCTGCCTTAGCAAGGTCGTCGGCTACTTCATTCCCGGGAAGACCAACATTCCGATTCCGATTCCGAGACACAACTGACTACAACTGTATTTATGTCGAGGACTGCATACTAAGTGCCTTGCCTCCATTATTTTTTATACCGATAGATGGCAGCACCATCACCGGATCGAACAGTTAATGAGAATTTAGAACTAGACCAGGAGCTAATAGCTACCTGGTGCTAGCACCCCCAGAGGTATCGTTTCACTTGGAGGACATTGAGACCATGAGCATATTTAACGTCGCCCAGTCCCCTTTAATGACGACGGTGGATCTTCGACCATCGAGGTTCGAACTCAGGACCCTCCGGCCCCGAATCCGACACTCTACCGATCGGGCTACCACGGCCCGGAAGACCAACATACGAGGGGACCCACTGTAGGTGGATAGGGCACCGGAAAGACAGAACTTTCATCAGGTGGAGCACACTCCTGCTTGCGCTGTAGCCGATGGTCGACCAATTTGAAAGGTGCTGATAGAGAAACGGCTGTTTGACCCATGGAACTAAAAGTTTGACTGAAGGAAACAACCCCATTATCCACGCCGCGTGTTAGAAGTTGTGCTTTTCAACTTCATTTTTGAATGAATATTTAGTTCAGGTGAGAAATTAATGAAGCGCAATGTCTGAAATTACACTTAAAAGAAATGAAAATGGAAAACGGAATGTGTAAGAGGAACATATTCTCATATGTAAGTATGTATATAGATGTAACCACACTGTAAAAAAATTCTGAAACGTTACTTAGCATTTCCATGCAACGTTTCGGGATTTCAATGGTTTTTATCCTCCTTCTGGATATATCAAGTATTATTGTAAAAAAGTTTCCTGAATAGCTAAAAGTTGTCCGAGTGCAGATTTCTCTCTGCTGTGAAAAATATTTTTAGCTCCCAGTTTAAAGAATAACTGATAATATTTATATGGTGAATTGGTTTCAGGTTAATTACGGTTCGTCTATGCTGATTAAACGCTCAAAGGCAGCGAATAAGTATGGACTACGTAACTTTGCAAGAATTGCACGTAAGTGAGTTGCTTGATACTTACTTGCCATTCTGGCTTAGCTTTGGCCATATTTGTAATATTACTTTTAAAATTGTCTTGATAAATCAGGACAACGTCAAGCACCCCTACCTAAGATTACTCTGAAGTTCCAGACACACGACTTGCTTTAAAGCGGAAGATTTCTGTTTTTTTCAGGAAGGTTATGCAATTTTAGCGGAAAACGTTTCTGGTTTTTGCGAGGTATGTTACTGGCAAAAATTGGGCACATCAGCTGCCTATTATTTTCCAGGAACGTTTCTGAATCGTGTTTACAGTGCATTTTCCTAAATTTAATCCCCTACAAAGTAAAAAATAAACTTTGAAAGAAATTATTTTGTTACAATTATCTGATAGACATAACTTACTTAAGGATTTAAGAGGAAAACGATTGCGTAGGTAAATTAGATGCAGAGGAATGACTTTTATTGAATTTGGTAGTTAGTGCTAAAAAAGTTATGCACTAAAAATGATAATACTTATTTATGTACTATTATTATAAGTGTTAAGCAGCAATACATTTTGTTCCCAGCTATTTTAAACTTTACTGCATGTTTTCATGTATATTTTATCAACATACATAAAATTTGGAATTTTAAAATAATTTTTTACTATATTTTTTGTCATTTTTTGGCATTACATGTTTAAGTTTCATGAAATTGTACTTTACTTTAAACCTTATGTTCAATATAAAGAATAAAACAACCTTTGTCTATCCCTATTTTATATCTATCTATCTGTTTTGCACTACTACATATTTGAAACACAACATTAAAAATAAAAATGTAATTTAGTTGGTTTTATAATGTGCAATTACAAAATTTAAACTGTTTTCAAAATTTCATTTTTTAAGCACGGAAATTTTTTATGGATAATAATTTATTCATACACTCGCGTAAGAAGAAAAATGTTCATTTTTCATTAAGCTAAAAAGAAAATTTTGTCAATGAACTTTTTTTAAATCTTTTAGCCATCAAAAAAGGAAGAAGAAACTGAAGAGTTTCTACGAAACTAAAGATGCTTCGCTCTTTCACGTTTTTCTTGGAAAGGAGGCCCATTGAATAGGGAAACTTTTCTTCCTTTTCCTGTTACATTATTTTTTGCTGAAAGACTATCCAGCGTCATTTCAGAGAAGCAAAACAGTTACCTAAATGGCGTACGCGATGGCTAAACATTGATGAAGTTCTTTGCTTGAAGTGCTTCTTACTTTATCCCAAACGAGTAGAATAGTTTGTACTCAATAGTAATCTAAGTAGTGTACTATTCGAAACTCCATCTTGAATGCCTCAACATAAATCAGCAAAAAAAAAAAAAAAAAAAACAAACAATTATGCAACAATCGTAAAACATACACGTTTGAGCAATTCTATTTTAATAAATTTACCATTCGTTGTACAAAAAAAAAAAAAAAAAAAAAAAAAAAAAAAAAAAAAAAAAAAACATGCAAATACATCAAATTTTTTTTATTCTTGTTTCATTGCTTGAAATTAATGATGAACATGAATGCTTGTACAGTGTAAAAAAAATCCGAAATGTCACTTTCTACTTCCAAGTAATGTTTCGAGATTTCAAAATTTTACACCAGTTTCCTGTGTAAAACTAATTTTGTTATTAAAAAATTTCCTAAACCGCAACACGTTCCATAAATTCCGGGTGGGGAAAAGCATTTTTAGCTACCATTGTAAAGATATATTAAACTTCTTTATTAGGTGTTTCTCTTTCAGCGTTGTTACGGCTGCTTCCGATTGCTTGAGCCCCATTCCAGGGCGAAATGCAGTCTCTGGATATCTTAGCGTTGAAGGAATTGCTTGCAATTTCATCTTCGCTCCATTTATATTTGCTTAAAAAGCTTTCTTGGTAAATCAGGAAGGTACCAAGCTGTTACTATACACATCAATAAGTTATCATTGAAGGTTCTTGAGTTAGTATTGAACCATGACAGAATTACATGACTGATTATATTACAAAAAAAAGTTTTGAAACTGGTTTTGGTACAAAACGCCTAATATGACTAAATAATAAAACTCAGAGACATTTTTTCTTTCTTCAATCCTCAAAAGAAGTTGTAGTTTAAGTGAATAATTGGTTTTCTAACCGATTACTTGTAAAGTAAAACTGAAAAACTCTCACCACTACCCACAGAATGCTCAAAGCTTAACCAAAGTAGCTTTAAGCCGCAACCCAAACAAAAACTAACTACTTCTAATTTATTTAAAAACAACGATCGTTGACATTCAGCGAAAAGTCACCCTCAAATTTCTTTTCGTAAAACAGTTTTAAACTAGTTGGTAATGAAAGGTTATATCTAGTAAGCAAATAAAATTGTAAATGAATTGAAACAAAATAAACTCACTAGTACTTAAAATTCTGTACCTAAATTTAGCCACAAATTTTTGATTATTTACCTTTCTCTTCTCCAATATTGAGAACTTCTTAGCTATCTGCAACTTTACTAACAAGTGCTAATCAATTTCAAAGCCAAGAATTCTTTTAATTCTCTGAAACCGTTACTTTAAATTCAATTTAGGAGGGAAAAAAATATTCTGATTTTCAAAATGTAGCCAGTGGGAGGTAAGAGCGAAAGAGCAAATTTTTAAGAATGACTAATACATAAAGTCTACAAAGTATAGTACATATGAATAGTAAGTGTTATTTATTCGTGTTTACTTTATGTAAATACTTATTTGTTAAGCCTTGTTTGCAGATCGTGATAAGACTGCTTATCTTATATTTCCTTCTATACTCTTATCTTATATCTCTTAAAACATTCTTTTACATAATATTTTAAATATTTTACTTCCTTGTATGTTTTAGTCAAAATCATGCAATCTAATATTTTTACTTACTTTTACATAGTAAATGAAGTATCATATTCGCGAAAAAAATTTTGCTCAAATATCGGCCTAAATTTTCATTTTGCTCACCCTCCAGCTCCGATGGAGTGATGAGTTGTTTTTCCAGCCCAACCGCGCGTGTATCTGTACCTAAGAACGTATGGACACCCGAAATATCCATTTTGACGTTCCCCAAGTTAATTACCACGAGTTTTCTCATGACGTCTGTATAAACGTATGTATTTGCGTACGTATGTATGTATGTATGTACATTGCTCGACATTGAAAATGCAACACCAACAAACAGTGTTCAGAAATATATGCAAATTTTAGCGTAGACGTACATTACTGAGTTACGTAAATGATGTGAAATGCGCAGCTCTCCGACGCACGTGAAGTAAGATATAAGGGAAGGAACTTGCAGAATGGGCAATGTTAGTGTCCTCATTTCTGACTGGAGAATTATCAAAGAAACTTTGTTTTTGTCTTGGAGGATACATGTAACACGAGAGAATGCCAGGCCGACGTCAACGAAGGCACTTCCAGCAGATAGACGATTTTACGAGGGGTATGGTAATCGAACTGAGAAGGGGAGGTTGGTCCGTGCGTCAAATCGCAGCTGATACCCACATGGATACGAGCACGGTGCATCGGCTGTGCCGAAGATGGTTGCAACAACGAAATGTGACAAGATTGAGGGGTGCAGGGGCAGCCAAAGTGACGTCAGAACGCGTGGAACGACGCATCCACCGACAAGCTGTAGCAGACCCACAAGTCACTTGCTCCTTGATTCTGCAGCAGGTGCAATATACCCTGAATGTTCCCGTGTCAACCAGAACCATTTCCCGTCGTTTGGTCGCACGTGGTCTGCAATCACAGAGTCCGCTAAGAAGATTGCCATTGACCCCACAACATAGACAGCAACGTTTGGTATGGCGACGGACTAGAAGAACCGTGGATGACAGATTAGCGAAATGTCATGTTCTCAGATGAACCCTGCTTCTGTTTATCCAGTAATATTCGCCGCATACGTGTGTGGCATCTACGTAGAGACAGATCTAATCCGGCAGTAACTGTGGAACGTCCCAGTGCACGACAACGTGGCATAATGGTTTGGGGCGCAATTGCGTGCAATTCCATATCACCTCTAGTTCGTATTCAGGTCACTATGACGGCCCAAGGATACTTGAACAATGTGCTGTGGCCGGTGGCAATCCCTTAACTTCAAGGGTTACCTAATGCAATTTTTTCAGCAGGATAACGCCCGACCACACAGTGCTCGCATCTGCCAACATGCTCTCCAAGGCACACAGATGCTTCACAGGCCACCATACTCTCCTGACCTGTCACCAATCGAACATGTGTAAGATGTGATTGGACGCCGTTTACAGACTCTGTCCCTGCCTCGTTCAGAAGACTAACTGTGGCAAATGGTTGTAAGGGAATGGAGAGCCATCCCTCTGGATACCATCTGCACCCTTATTGACTCTATGCCTAGACGTGTTTCTTCTTCTATCGCTGTCGTGGTGGTTCTACATCCCACTGAGCCGACGCCGTTCTCGCTCTGTATTCTGCCTATCATTTTGAAATTAAGATCATTTATTATTCTTTGCTGTCTCTGTTTTTTTTCCAAATTTCATCACTTTTTGACCACTCCTTCTTGGTGTTGCATTTTCAATGTCGAGCAGTGTATGTATTTATGAGCGCATGTACGGTACGTGTCTCGCATAACTCAAAAACAGAATGCCGTAGAAAGTTAAAATTTGGTATGTAGACTCTTAGTTGGGTTCAGTTGTGCACCTCCCTTTTTGATTGCATTCGGATGCTCTAAAAGGGATCTTTTTCACCTGAGGAAAATCATTATTAATTTCAATGCAAAATCAAGTGGTGTTATTATTTATTTAACCTTTAGCAATTAATCGCGAAGCTTTTGGTCAAGGTTTGTCACCAACTTGGTTATAATTCGCCAAGTTAGCCAAAAAATTTGGTGAACAAAACTTTTTCGAACCTGGTTTCATTTCGGCGCTATTGAGAAAGTTAACCATTTAATCCCATTAAACTAGCCAATAAAGCGAAAATTAAAATCTTGTCGCTTTTTTGCATCGGTGCGCAACGAACTGGGGTGAAACTATTTAAAGAGTTTCCTTGCTTACTCCAAGACTCCTTTGTCATTAAATTTATAAGGAAGTCATGTGATGCACACATAAGCTCGTTCATTACTTTGTCATGATTGTGGACAATTAGATAGGAGCAAAAAATAAGAAATAACCGTGTTTAAATTTAATGTAGTTTTTAAACGAAATTTCTTAATTAGTTCAAGACTTTATAAACACCCCTTACTTCAAAAGAATAAAAAAGCTAATGACGTCATATTTAATTCCTGCGGTTGTCAGTATAACAGAAATATGTGGTAGCAGATGAATTGTATTTATTAATTCCCATTTGATAGGTTTCCATGTAGTAATCTCATCAATTCATTGCATGTTTATCTTATTTCCACTTGACTATTCAATAACATTTTGGAAAAAAAAATCTTTTTCCTATATTGAATATTTTTCTTTGAAATATACTTAAAGCTCATTCACTCTCCTATATATATATATATATATATATATATATATATATATATATATATATATATATATATATATATATATATATATATATATATATATATATATATATATATATATATATATATATATATATATATATATATATATATATACCTTTTTTACCGGAACCGTTATCGCTTATGGTGGAAGTTCGATCAATTGTGTGTAAGGTGTTCTCTCCAACCGAATAGCTTTATTCTCACAGGTATAACACAAATATATGTTATGTTTACATTTAGACAAGTTTTCTTTGGAAAATTTTAGCTTTAAAATTGTCTTTAAATTGCTGTAATACTTAAAGAGTGTGAGGATATTTTTCTTTCCAGAATGGTAAACGTTAGTGAAAATTTCGCGTTAAGGTGAAATAAAAGATGAAAATCGAATTTATCGAACATATCGTGCTAAATGCAAACACGAATAATTATAATTATTGCTGAATCAAATTTTATTACTGTTTGATAATTACACAAAAAACTACATAAACAAGAAATGTGAGACAAAAAAAAAAAAGGCCGAAAACTTAGAACATCAGATGAAATTGGAACCAGAGTTCAAAAACGCACCAACAATATAGGAAAAGAAAGATGAAAAAGGAGCAAAGGGGAAAAAACTGAGAATCAAAAAAAAAAAAATAAAAAAAAATCATCGTTTGGTCTTTTTTTTTAATCTAAAAACTTTTTTCTTCCAGATTAAAATAGGAACTTCGAATAAAAAGTGGGAAAAATTGTTCGTTCGCTTATTATGAAAATTGAAAGTTTTCGAAGATTTTTTGCGCCTAAACTAGAAAATTTAAGCGACAATCTGGGTTCGATTCCTCTTTTAGAAAGTTTGTTTTCAAACTATTAAGAAGAACCTTCTCCTGAACTCATTTTGTTAATTTTAAGAAATACAATGAAATCCCGTTTAGACGAACTTTAAGGGACTGCAAATTTTGTTCGTTGTAATGGAATTCAAGCAATGTAATTTAAAATAAATCGAGCCTGAAAATGTAATTCGTAATTATCGGTGTCCGTTTTTGCGGGATTTCACTGTATCCTCATATGTACAATAGCGAGTAATCGAGTAACGCTCCTGACGTCATCAACAATGAAACTCGCTCCACGGCATGATAATTTGATGATATTTTTTTGAAGTGGAAACTTCTTTAGGCGCGTTGAGCACTTTTGAAGTGGCGAAAAAGCATTCACCGAAAAGCCGTCACTTCACCAACGTTTGGAATACAGCGCATGCGCGGCTTCTCTCTGCTCCTTTACGTGCTTTAAGATTACGAGGCTCAGTGGTACGATTGGCAGCGTGTTCGTCTCAAGAATTGAACAAGCTGCCCAACCCCGTGAGCTTGATCCCCCCCCCCCACCCCACCCTCATATAATATTTCTGAATTGAAACTTCTATAGACGCTGGGTATTTTTTGAGTTGAGAAAAAACAATGTTTCTAATATCGGCGAGACATTGCGTTTGACGTTGCCACTAGTAGATGAAAAAGGCCGGTTCTGCTGCAAGAGTGGGATTGGGGATTGTGCAAGTGCAACTCACTCCGCCTCCACACCCTCTGGATAGCTGCCTGTGACCTCATGGCTGCGCCTCCGTGCAATCTTCGTAGAAAACTAAGGGGATATTTTGGCGCGTTTTGTCGTTTTTTGCACGGGGGGTTTTCAGACTTTGTAGTTTAACCGGGAAAGGTTACGGTGATATTTTCGTGCGTTCCCTCCCCCCCCCCCCCCCGCGTTTTCGGACTTCGTCGCATTTTTCTCATTATCTTTTACGAGGATATTTTCGCGTTTTTAGATATTTTTCCGCGAATTTAATTTATTTACGAACATACTGGACTTAGTCGTTTTTCTCACAAACTTTTACGAGGATATTTTCACACGTTTTGAAGATTTTAGCGCGTTTTGTACCTATTCGTTTTTTTGCACATTTTTAAACTTTCAAAATTTTTCGATTCAGTTCATTTTCGTGATTTAGATTATTTCCCCGCCTTGCAGAATAGGAATATTCTCATGATTTTGATTTATTTTTCATGCATTTTAGTGTTTGAACATTTTTTGCTTCAAATCCTTACTCTACTTAAGCGTCTTTTAATCTTCGATTATTTTTCGCGATTTTTTAGACTTAGATTATTTTTATGCACTCGATTTTTAACAATTTTTGCATCTTTTATTTTTTTTACAAGTGTACTCGACTTTATCATTTTTCTCGACTTTAACTATTTTCATACATTTAGGAGCTCAATTGTTTTTATCCATATTTACACTTGAAATATATTTTGAACGAGTGAGGATATGGTAAAATAAAATAAAATATTGTGGGGAAAATGAAATAGTCAAATTGAATCTACTTTGTGAAAATTGGAAATTTTGTTTTATTTCAAGAAGAGTGCTTGTATGAAAAAATAAATAAAGTAAAAATACATGCGATAAAATGATTAAGTTAAATATTAATGAAAAAATAATTATTAGAGTTAATTAAAGGAAATGTGATAAATTAAATGAAACTCTTGAAAAGCATATGTAGTGATGAAATGTAACTTGAGTGCGAAATTTGCTTACTGGAAAAAATTATATAAGTTGATTTTTAAATTCAATGAAAGTATGTTAATGATAAGTGTTAATTACTACTAAGAGAAAATTGATTGCAAGTTTTAAATTAATTTGGTTGGGTGGAAATTAAAGACATGGTATGTATGATAATGTTTTGAAAAATTTAAGGGTTCGATACCTGTCTATAATTGTAAAAAATTTCCAAGTTCAAAAATATGGGGAAAAAAGATTAAGTTAAAACAAGCGAGAAAATAACGAAAAAAAAAAATCGAAATCGCGAAAAAATAATCTAAGTCTGAAATGTTTGAAATTAGTTCAAGACTAAAAAGTGAGAAAATAGTTAGACTAAAAATGTGAGAAAATAATTGAAAAACGCTAAAATAGTGAAAAACCAATTAAAGTTTTAATTGACAGGAAAAAACGTTAAAGTTCAAAATGTATGAAAGAATGATAAACTTCGAAATAAGTGAAAATAAACTAAGACAGAAAAACTGTGAAGTTCGAAAGGCATACAAAAAATCTAAGTTGTAAAAATGATAAAGTTCGAAATGCATGAATAAATCAAAGTTCGAAAAATATTTCAAGTGTAAATATGTATAAAAACAATTGAACTCCTAAATGAACGAAAATAGTTAAAGTCGGGAAAAATGATAAAGTTGAGTATACTTGTAAATAAATAAAAGATGCAAATATATTTAATGATCAAAAGGTATAAAATAAACTAAATCTAAAAATCGCCAAAAATAAGCAAAAGAGTTTTAAAATAGTCTAAGACCTAAATAGGAAAAAATAATCAAAATCCTAAATGCATGAATGTGAAAAATATTTCTAGTTCAAAAATGCATGAAAAAAAAAATCTAAGTCGGGAAAAAAATGAAAAAGTTAAAAAAAAAAAATATTGAAAAAAGACAAAGTTTAATATGTTCGAAAATAATCGAAGTTTGAAAATACACGAAAATAGTCTCTAAAAATTGTGAAAAAATAACCAAAGTGCATAGTGACGGGAAAAAAACGTTAAAGTACAAAATGTATGAAAGAATGATAAAGTTCGAAATAATTGAAAACCAACTTAGTAAGAAAAACTATGAAGTTTGAAAGGCGCACAAATAATCTAAGTTGTAAAAAATGATAATGTTTTAAATGCATGAAAAAAAACCAAAGTTCAAAATATATTTCAAGTGTAAATATGTATAAAAACAATTGAACTCCTATATGTATGAAAATAGTTAAAGTCTGGAAAAATGATAAAGTCGAGTACACTTGTAAATAAATAAAAGATGTGAAAATAGTTAAAAATCGAATACATAAAAATAATCTAAGTCTAAAAAATCGCGAAAAATAATCGATGATTTAAAGACGCTTAAGTAGTCTAAGGCCTTGCAGCAAAAAATATTCAAACACTAAAATGCTTAAAAAGAAATCAAAATCATGAGAAATATTCCAATTCCGCAAGGCGGGGAAAAAATCTCAATTACGAAAATGAACTGAATAAAAAAATATTAAAAGTTTAAAAATGTGTGAAAAAACGAATAAGTACAAAACGCGCTAAAATCTTCAAAACGCGTGAAAATATCCTCGTAAAAATTTGTGAGAAAAACGACTAAGTCCAGTATGTTCGTAAATAAATAAAATTCGCGGCAAAATATCTAAAAATGCGTGAAAATATCCTCGTAAATGATTATGAGAAAAATGCGACAAAGTCCAAAAACGCGGAGGAAAAAAAAAAAAAAAAAAAAAAAAAAAACGCACGAAAACATTACCGTAACCTTTCACGGTTAAACGATGGTTAAACGACGGTTAAACGACAAAGTCCGAAAACCGCGCAAAAAACGACAAAACGCGCCAAAATATCCCCGTAGTTTTCAACGAAGATTACACGGAGGCGCAGCCATGTGGTCACAGGCGGCTATCAAGAGGGGGTGGAGGCGGAGTGAGTTGCACTTGCACAATACCCAATCCCCAATCCCCCTCTTGCAGCAGAACTAGCCTTTTTCATCTACTACCACTCTGTAAATGCACAGCTAATTGTTATGGTTACGGTTTATATTTCACCGGATAAGTCTTTAAGTGCAATACGATAATATCTATATATATAAAAATGGATGTATGTTGTTGGATGTGTGGGTGTGTGTGTATGTTCCTTATACAAATCCACAGTTTTCGTCGGATTTCTTCCAAATTTGGCATAAAGGTAAATTGTTGCTCAGGAATTCATATAGGCGGGTTTTTGGAATTTTAAAAACACCCAAAGAGGTTTAATTTCATATTTTGAGTCATAAAATTGCTCTTATCTGCACGATCGAATTTTGTATAGTTATGAATTATGTCTAAATGAAAAGCCCGTAAAAAACTGCCCTAGATGAAGTTTCTTCTAAGTTTAACTGTAATCGTTAAATTTGTGAACCTTGGTTCAAAGCAAATGAAAATGGTTAGCAACATATAACCACCAGGAGATATTTTAAATGCAATCAACACAAAAAGTATCCTCAACCATGCCCGTTAATGTCGATTTGCGACAAGCATAAAGTATGTTTGAAAAGAAAGCCGAACGAAAAAGAAATGCTGTTTTTCAGTAGTTTTTAAATTGCACCCGGAAAAAACAAAGGGATGCGTTGAAACACCGTCGGTTCTTCATCAATTTGTTTGCGCATTTTGCTAATAAGCTTTCAAGTAATAATACCGTAACAATAAACGAAATTTTGATTTGTATTTTCTGCATAACCAGCACAGAAAATACCAAAATGAGATAGGTATTAAAAATGCATTCAATTATCGAAGTACAATCTTCAACAGTTTTAGCATTATAATATTAAACATATTAAAACGACATCCTTGCAACGGAAATTTAATTTAATATTGTATTATGCTTAAACAAATCAATATGTATATGTTATTTATACTATTCCATGATTTACCTAATTCGGTTCACCTAAGTTTCACCGAAATCGCTCCAGGTTATCAAAGAAAAAGGGGTAAAAGTACTAATAGGGCTAATGGATTGCAAAATAATCAATTTTGTGCATAGTAGTGAAGATTGAATTTATTTTTCAAGGGGGAGGGGGATAGTCAGGGAGTTCATTACATGTACATAAACTACCATACTAGGATTGCTAATGTGTGATGAAATAAAAGACTGTGCATCTTTAGACCCGAAACCACACGGAAATGTAATACGGTGGAATTAAAAGTTTTGGAAGGGTAAAAGTTGCACAAAGAAATATTAATTTAAATTAAAAATTTTAAAATGCATAAAGTGTCTCCATTTTTATGTAAACAAATTTCTTAATCGTTTAAAATTTTATGTTACTTGAACGCTCGAAGCAATAGTACACCTGATGGAGCATCTTCGCTGACTAGCAATAATTGTAAACCAGTTAGCGGGTATGATGCAACTTTTGACACTAAGAGATTGCTACTGAAATGGGCATGATGAAATATTACACCACATTATAAAGTTTTTTCTTTTTAGGCTTCATCGCGAAATTAATTGAGCAAAGCTTCATTTCCAATTCCAAGACTCAGTTCGTTCACGTATAACCACTAATCGCAATACGTCATTCTTTAAACTTCAAGAAATTAAAATCTCCAGTAAGACTTAAGTTCTGTATCACGATCAATAAGTCAGAAGGGCAGGCGATCAAGTACTTTAAATGCATGTGAAAATTACCTATTTCCCATATAGATAGCTTTATGTTGCATGCTTAAGGTTGGGTTCACTCAAAAATGTATTTCATTTTGCTGCTGGAACGGGGACTAAGAACTGTATTTAGGAGCAAGATTTGAGTTAAATTTACAAATTAAAAAATTTTGAATAATTTAACTTTTTAGTGTTTGAATTACGTTTCTAAATGTGGAAATACATTTCCTTCGTTTTGAAGCTGCGGATATGGGGAACAGAATGTGCAACAAGCTTTTATAAAACATAAACAAAAAATTGTCTAATATACAGTTGTAAGTAGAAACAAATCGTTTTTTTTCTTTCTTTTAATTTCATGACCTGCAAATAAATTTTAAAAAAATACGCAGATAGTGACCAAAATGTGTACGCCTATTTCTTTATAAGGCAGTTCAATTGACGAGTTTTATATAGTTCGTTCCATAAGTTCGTGTTCACGTACTCCATTTTTAATGCTTAATGTAACTTAAAATAATAACTGTAACTATATCTATGGCAACTATTATTCAGTGGAACCATTCCTACCCCTCATTACGACTGTGCCTATGTAAATTAAAATTTCGATATTCTCAAAGGAATACTTTAGAGCAGCAAACTTAAATAAGTGCTCTTACTACCTGCATCAGTTTGAGTTATCATGTACAACATTTACGGCAAAAGTGTGAGGTTTTAAAAATTGGAAATAAAATTTTAATCAAGACAAATTTTGAATCGTTGCAAGGCACCAATATTAATGTTTAACTGTCATTTTCGCTTACGAAAATAGAAATTTGACATAAATATAAGAAAATAAAATGTAGTTGACGTACGTCTTTTTATGCAACTTACACTTATCCAACTTTACTACATGGCATGCTACTAAATCTACACGGAAAGGGCAAACAGACACATTTTGTGAAATTATTTATACTAAGTGAGTTTTCTACGGAATATGCTTGCATACCTGAACACTTAAAAAAACTTATAAAAAGAGTCTACCTAACACGTGAAACCGTGAAAGTAAAAACACCGCCAGAAAATCCGTGAAACGGAACGTTAACGACTATTAATAACAATGACCGGATTCCTTATTTTCTGTACAGTGGACTATCTGTTTAGCTTTTGAGCTATTGAGGATGATTTTTATATCTGAAAATATTTTAACGGTGTCATAGTTTGCATATATTTATAACTGATAAAAGCCATTGAATTTTACTCACGATTCTTTCTAGGAAGACATTCCATGATTTTTTTTCCAGAATAAAATGTATGTGAAGAGTACTACAACATGCTTTAATGTCTTGAGGTATACAAAACCTTCAAACACAGCACAACGGTTTTTGTATTCGAAGCAATACGTAAAAGGTTGTCCCACAAGATATGCAAGACAATCATTTGTCTCTGCATTAAGACAATGGATGTACCGCCCGTCTGTTTCAACCGCAGACAACGTGGCAGTGGACACGACAGAACCAAAGAACAATATTAACATAACCCCGATAACATGCCTCATGCTTTTTCGTTTTTACTTGATGCTATTTTTTTTTGCAAATGCTCAACTTTCTGTGCTATTTAAAGTCTTGAAAATTTGAGCCTAGAGTGGTGTGAATGCAGGTTTTTACTGTCATTTAGATAGAATTCTTCCATTTAATTATCTAAAAGATATGTTGCATTGAGAAGCACCCGGGCAACGCCGGGTATTAAGCTAGTCTATAATAATTTATTTGTTTATTCTAAAGACGCTTTTGCATTACTTTAAGATAAAATTGGGAAAAGCTTTCATGATTTTCCAATGGTTTTGTGTTGGGATTTCAACATCAAATTTGCAGATGATAAAAATCTACCATTAATTGAAGTTTTAAATGGAGAATTTAATTTAACGATGTCCATTGATTGCAATCTTACTACCAAACGGCAAGACCTTAAGGGTCACGGATTTGGACAACATTCTAGATATAGGTTTATTCCAACTAGATATGAGCCCAGATATAGCGGTTTGACTGCATAGGCCCTAGTTCGGCTGCAACGGGGGTCCAAAGCTGATAATTTGGACCCAGAAATGCAATGGAATTTCCTTTAAAATTACCATTTTTATCGCTTTTTTTGCTGTTGTACTTCAGAATGAGCCGTTTGCATGCTTATCATTGAATTATTTAAGTTGAATACTAGTTTTTAATAAGCGGTTCTCAAATTCAAATTGACTCTTACTTTTAATTTCAATAACTTGAATGCCAAAATAACATAGTAACAGGATATTTATCGTTTGAAAATGAAACTAATTATTTTCATTTTATATTAATCGTTTTCTAGTAACAAGTATTTATCGTTTGCTAATAAAAACATTTACTTTAACTGGATATTTATTGTCTGCTATCAAAGATATCCCACATTGATAAGCAAAAAATGGGAGAAGAGAAAACACTCTGATTTATAGCACATGACACACAAAAGAACAAAAATACAAGATTGTTTCGACTTTTCAACTAACTTAGATCATCCCATAAATAAATACGTGTCCTCCCTTATCCTCAATTTATTAACAAAAGATGAAAAAGACGTTGGGAGATCGGATATAGTGTCGAGTTAAGAAATTCCAATGGAAACGCCATTGCATTTCTGGGGCCAAACTAGCAACTTTGGACCCTCGTTGCAAAGAAACTAGGGCCTATGCAGTCAAACCGCTTTAACTGCACTCATATCTAGTGGGAATGGACCTATAGCTAGAATTTTATCAAAATCCGTGACCCTTAAGGTCGTGCCGTTTGGTCGTTAGCACAACGAGATATAAAAGTGCAGTTGATGCAGTCTTTAAACAATATTCAATCAGATTCGAATCTTTTTTTCTTTCCTACACTGTAAAAAACTTCCGAAACGTTACTGAGTATTTAAGTGTAACGTTTCGGGATTTCTACTGTTTTTATCCACTTCTTGGAAAAGTCAAGTATCCTTGTCAAAAAGTTTCCTGAATTGTTACAAGTCGAACGAATGCAGACTTCTAATCGTTATAAAAAATATTTTTTGCTCCTAGTTTTAAGATTAAATGAGCGTATTTATAAATTGTACCCGCTTCAGGTCAATTGCGGCCCGTCTGGACTGATAAGGCGTCCAAAGGGTGCAAATCAGTCTATGGGCTACGTAGCTTTGCAAGAACTGCCGGCGAGTAAAATTCTTGATACTTACTTGTGTGCAATTATGTGTTAGCTTTGGCCATGTTTGAAATGCTGCTTTTGGAGCTTTCCTCGAAACGCAGTAAAGTGCCAAACTATTATAGTATATCCACCTAAGTTTGCTGTAAGATTCCAGAGATACGACTGGCTTTAATCGGGAAGAGTTCTGAATATTTTAGGGAGCTCCCAGGATCATTTCAGTAAGGTTACTGAATTTTAGCAGAAAACGTTCCTGGTTTTTGTCAGATATGTTGCTGGAAGAAATTGGACGCATCAGCTGCCCATTATTTTCAAGGAACGTTTCTGAATTATTTTTGATTGCATTTTGGTTGACATAAACCTATAGTATCAGTTTTGGAATATAGTAATTATAATGATCATAATCAAGGCATAAAAAATCACGATATTAAATACGAATGATATATATAAATTTGAAAAAAAAATGGATTTTTTTAAATTCAAATCGCGCTTTTTAAAACTTAAACACTTAAATCTGAGTTATCTATTTAGTTATTTATTTTTGAAATAAACCCAGAATTATCTGGCATGCCTCAAAGTTCAAATTTCCGGCATGTTGGTCAATCTTACGGCATATCGGCTTTTTTCGACACATCTGCTAAAGAGGGTTAATGTAGTAAATTGATTGCGCGGAAAGTTCAGTACACGTATTGTTTATTATTTTTATGAATGAAAAACTGAATAATGCAAACTAAGAATTTATTTTCTAATATTTTCTATAGTTGCATCCATAATTACTTTATAAACGAACTGGAATAGACCAAACAAAATGTATATAAATGGTCCTCGCGTTGCTGATAAACGTAAAATTATTGTAGTTGATAGTTTGAATCTACAAATTATAAAACTTTAATTTTTGAAACAACAATTAATTTTAAATGAAAATTAAACACACACCACACACACACGCGCACGTACAAACATACCAAATTTCTTTTGTATTTTGAAGTTTGTTACTACTACCCTGACTGCCTATTTATTTAATTATCTATTTTTTTATTTTGACATGCAGAAAATACTTTATTTGGACGAGGCTGAACTGGATCCGGTATCTTAATTGTTTTACTGGTAAAACCGTCATTTTAGGAGAATGAAGAAACAAAAAAGTGGTCAACAATGAACGCTATCTACTGAAGTTTGGGGTTTACCCACTGGAGTTAGGGTTAAAAGTTCAACTATCAAAACATTATAAAACAGGCAATTGCTTCCTTCAAATGTTGAAGCAATTATTACCCGTCACACCTCGACGGGGGATTTTCTAATTTAATAATATTAATAATATTTTTTTGAAAGTACTGCAGTTCCTCTCGTGCAGGTATACAGTGCTGGCCAAATTAGTAGACTAAGACTGTTTTAGAAGCAAATTCTTTATTGATTACACAACTATAGACACATTAACGAACAGTGAAATAATTATCTAATATTTAGCATGCATTCCCTTGTTCCTGATGAGCATTTTAAGTACTTTTAGCATACTTTTCACAAAGTTTACACCATTTCTTAACTTTTTTAAAAAAAGAGGTAAAAAATTGTTTATACTCACTATTATATATACTCACATACACATACTCACTAATTACCTAAAACTAACTTTAAATATAACAAAACACACTAATAAAAAGAACTAGTGAACTGTTTAAGCTGATTGAGGTTATGTTCCTGGTAGGTAGATAAACAAAGAACATAAACAAAGCAGACAGTGCTGCCACCTGCAAACATTAAATTATGCTGAAATAACGTAATAATCAGTGTACGGAATGTACTGTTCTTTAACAGTAAAATAAATAGTATTTTAGTACTAATAGTGCACAAAAAAAAAAAAAAAAAAAACCTCTTTAGTCTAATAATTTGGCAAGCACTGTAACTCTTTCCGCCGTAAAAATACATTTTAAATAGTTCTCACATTATATTAATCTGATAACTTTTTTGAACAAATTGGATAAAATTGCAGATTTTTTTAACGAAAAATCCACTGCAATATGAAAATCAAAACTGCATTTTGAAGATATGACACCATTACAGCAAAGATATTTACCTCATCAATTTATTTCTCAAAAACTTTTCTCCCATACAAGGTAGCACAAAATATAGTCTCATTATCGTTTAACACAAACCTTTAATTTGCCTGAAGCATACTCACATTAAAACACATGAGCATAATTGAGAGTCGACCTTTGGGGAAATTTCGTTATTGCACTGCGGAATTCTATCAGGGGTAACAGACGGTTATTGCTTTTTGCACTTTCTGACCAATAATCTCTATGACTTATTTGGATTTGCTAAAAACGAAAATGCCGCAAGGGAAAAAGTCAATATTGATCAAATGCTGCCAATCAATCCGCAGTGGAGGAGAAAACGAGATTGTTGAAAATACGGTTTCTGAGGTTTAGAATGGAATTGCTCTTCACTATCTTAAATGTAAAGTAACGAAAAAAAAGGCTCTGTTTTATTTCTTAAATAATTAAGAGTATTTGCAACAATGTTTTATTTTCTTTTAATCACCGTAATTTTTCTTTATTTATAGCTGGTGGTACCAGCACGGCTTTGCCCGTAGTAGAAAATTAAAAGGTCATTTGTTTTGCCTGTATATTTACAAATAATGGATAATAAATTCCTCGCCAACGCTGTAAGATAATTCCGAAACGTTACTGAGTATTTTCGTGCAACGTTTAGGGATTTTAATGGTTTTTATCCAATTCCTGGAAATATCATCATTCTCAAAAGGTTTCCTGAATTGCTACAAGTCGCACGAATGCAGACTTCACACTGTTGAAAAAAAAAAAAAAAAAAAATAGCTCCCACTTTAAAGATTAACTGAGCGTATATTTATAGTGTATCGCCTTCAGCTCGATTGAGGCTGGGCCAGACTGATGACGCGTCCAAAAGGCGCAAATCAGTCTATGAACTACGTGGCTTTGCAAGAATCGTAGGCGAGTAAAACCCTTGATACTTGAATGCAAATCTGTGTTAGCTTTAGCCATGTTTACGATACGCTGTTAAAAAATTCTGAAACGTTACTGGTTATTTCCAAGGAACGTTAGAGTATTTCACGTGTTTTCACCTAGTTCCCCGTAAAATCACGTATCTTTGCAAAAAAGTTTTCTGAATTGCTAAAGTTGCACGAATGCACAGGTGTGAAAAAATGTTTTTAGTTACCAGTTTAAAGATTAACTGAGTGTATTTATTAAGTGCATCTTATGTCGCCAGACCGTCAAAGCTCCCAATGGGAGCAAATAAGTTTCTGGGTAGCTGCGGAATTGCAGGCCGTGGGAGATGCTTGACTCTTACTTGCAATTCTGCTTTGGCCTTGATGCTTCTGGAGCTTTCGTAGTAACTCTGGAAGGTTTGAATCAATGGTATAAGGTCTACCGAAATTCCATTGTTGAATTTAGACTGGCTTTAACCGGTAAGATCTCCATATTCTTCAGAAAGGTTTAAGGCAAATTTCAGTTTTTAGCGGAAAATGTTCCAGGTTTTTGCAAGATACGTTACTGGCAAAAATTGGGCACATCAGCTGCCCATTAATTTCCAGGAACGTTTCTGCATCGTTTTTACAGTGTACTGCATTTGGGGCTTTCCTGAAAACGCAGGAAAGAGGGCCAAGCTATTATATTATACCTGCTTAAGTTTATTCTGAAGTTCCAGAGACAAGAATGACTTTAAACGGGAAGATTTCATGAGGTTTTCTGGATAATTTCAGGAAGGTTACTGAATTTTAGCGGAAAACGTTCCTGACTTATGTAAGATAGGTTACTGGAAGAAATAGGGCACATCAACTGTCCATTATTTTCCAGGAACGTTTCTGAATCGTTTTTACAGTGAATTTGCCACGTTATATTACTCACCCATGTTATGGTAATTTGCTCGCCCATGTTATGGTAATTTGCTCGTCCACGTTATGATAATTTGCTCGTCCATGTTATGGTAATTTACTCGTCCATATTATGATAATTTACTCGTCCATATTATGATAATTGCTCGGTTTAATGTTCTTAAAATTGTAATAGAAAAAGAACGAAATCGAATTTTTAAAATATCGCTTCGAGGGGGCACCCTCCTCGGCTACAAACAACTTTTGTGCCAAATTCCATGAAAATCGGAAGAACGGTCTAGGCGCTCTGCGCGTCACAAAGATCCAGACATCCAGACAGAGATACTTTCAGCTTAATTATTAGTAAAGATTGACAAACATTTCACTATTAGCAAAATTTTTAGATTATATTCACTAAAGAAATGCTGTTGACTATCATAAAAAATGGAAACAAAAATCTTGAATTGCATGAATAAATATAAACATTTAAAAACAATAAAAAAGTGAGTTTCTAAAAAGTTTTTACTATTTTGTTTAGGGTTTTTATAGACAGAATGCAATCAGTGAGTCTATAAGGGAATAAATATCCTCATCCGCATCAAGACATATTAAAATTATAAAAAACGAAGAAGTGCTTTAAAAATGTTACATAGATTTAGTAACAGATTTGAAGAGCAAAATGATTATAGTGCGATACACAAAAATGGGCACTGGTAATAAATATTAACTGCTGCGATCAGGTAAAGGGCAATTTTTCATTTTTCATTTTTTTTTTCTTTTTTTTGCATTTGTGACGTATCTTGATTGTTTGCTTTGTTGTACAAGTTTGCTCATTTGGTTTCCGTTGAGGAAAAGCGCGAAAAAAGGGGGGAAAAAACAAACAAAAAACGTCAAATTCCAACATTTTTCTACTGTTAGTATGGAATCCAAAATGCGTTTATTCAAATATCTCGGAAACTCGTTTCTGCAGGTGCTGCCGTTTACCTGCCCACTGCAGGATTATATTCTTAGACAGCTAGAATCTCATGTTAGGGCATTAATCAATAAAAATAAATCAAACCGTTTTTAATCAAAATCGTATTATTTCATAAATGTAAAGGGTATTTGGTTATCAGTACTTATTATTTTTTTAAAGTTAAGTTAACAATTAGGCCTAGTTCTTCATTTTTCTTTTGTTTTTTTACCGTCTAATAAAGCAGTCCTGAATGTCTTTCCCCATCACTCTCGGGAGATAATATCTTCCGGGGATATAAATAAGATGTTTTTATTCCCCTCCTTTAGTGTCAGCAGTAAAAGAAAACATGATGGGGAAAAAATAGATATGATTACATTCACTAACAAACAGTCGTTAAAAGTCATAAAATCAAATTTTTTAGCCAGATACTCTCAGAAAGTAATCTTGGACATAATGCACACAATTTTTATGTCACCATTTATCTAACAAAAGTGAAAGGGTATAAAGTTGAAACATTGAAATTATGTTTCCCTTTACCACAACTGAACCTACTTCAATTTGCTGATAAGAAAACATACTATGTAGTGGTACACACCATTTGAGCAACTGCAAACAACTTCTGACAGTAAATTTCAGTGAATGAAGTCAGAACGGCCGAAGTGGCAAAACTGGCGAAACGACAATATGCACCTCGGTAGCGGCAGATGTTAACCATCTGCCGCTTCGATGTTCATTTAAGCTTCGCTTCTGTTCCATGTTAAGAGTTGTTTTAAAAAGTGCTTGTAAATATCTTAACTGATAAGAACGAAGAAAAGATCAATTTAAAGTTTTGTTTTACGCTTGGATATACACCAGAAGAAGCATTCACCATATTCACCAGATGTCAGTCCTCCAGAATTCTTCCTATTTCCTCGTTCCAAATTCGTTTTGAAAGGAAAGGAATTTGACGATATTCCTTACATCCTACGAAACGTTATGAAAAGTTTCTAGGACATGTATAGCAGATCTCAGCGGTACATAGTTCTGGAAGGGGACTATTGAGATGGACAGTAGGTAACTCTCTTTAATATTTCATCTACTGTACTGTTACAGGACTGTTCACAACACTTTACAGTACTACATAGGCTGTATCACCTTTTTTTTTCTGTCAGATAACTGCATTTTGATCAGGACCCTTTAACATGTAACCCCAACTCTCAGTCTAACCTCGTTTTAGCCTATATGAATATAAAGATAAGATCAAGGATCCATGAAGCATAATTACAATGCCTAACATTTAAATCTGTCTATTAATCCCTACTTAAGCTAAGTTAACATTAAAAATAAGACCAAAAACGAGAATTTAAAAACTTAAATAATACCTTTAATATTTAAATACGATTTTTTGGTTTATATTCAGTAAAGTTTGAAATCTTGTACGAAAGTACATTTTTAATTTGAAGTTTATAAGCGATCATAAATATCAAAAAAAAAAAAAAAAAAAATCCCGAAGATCTTCTTTCAACTATTTTAAGTAAATTGATCCTATCTCAACCCTGTGGAATACTCATTTACTTTATATAGTATGTTTTTTTGAATTGGTCTTGTGTATGTGAATACAAAACCAGACTACTACGGTAAAGTTGAGCTACATCCTTTTAATGAATTAGAATATATATAAAATTCTCAAAACATCAAAACATCTCACCCACAAAAAAAAAAAAAAAAAAAACACTCCAATCCTAACGCTGTCTTGTTTTGAATAAAAAAAATAAAATGAAAAGAAAACCAGCACCACGTACTGAAGAAGCTGTTTTAAAAGAGGGAAAATTTATCTCTCCAAAAGTAGGGGATCTTTAATGAATTTAGATGGCTATGTTTCTATACTTTCCTTCGTGATGTGTTTCCTAAACTTTTACAAATCCACTTTTACTAAATGATGGGTTGTGGATTATGGGTGGAACTTTATGGTTTAATATCATGACAGGCAGCAATTTCAAATCAATCTCATTTTAGGTTTTTTTTCTCCTTCAACGGTTCTTTCTGATTTAATATGCTTTACGTGAACACCGTAGGATAAAATGAAGGAAGCGTTTGCGTTCTTGCTTTAAGAAGTCGAACTCCATCAGGTTTTAAAATACTTTGAGTAAATATCAGTTTTGTTGTTACTTGCTTAAGAAAAACAACAGAGTGTATTATAGTCGTTTCTCGCAACTTCGCGCTTCGACTTTCACGGCTTCAGCCCATTGCAGTTTTTTCTTCACTTTTTCATGTATGGTCCTTAGATTGTTTCTATGCGCTTGTATGAGCTTTTTCTACAAAAGGGTAACACAATACTGTATCTTTTAAATTAAGGCAGTTTCGGCGGTTTAAAAAAGTTTCGGGAATAGTTATCGGATTTCAAACGTTAAACACTTACTGCAAAAAACATTTATGTCACATTATTACTTTTAAGGGATGCATTTCTAAATGGTAATCGACTATTTCATTTTTAAACAGGACAAAACCTTTAATAACCTTCAATATGGATAAATTTGGTCGTTTCCAAAATTTTAAAAGTACTTTTTTTTAAAGAGCACGTTAAAAAACATAGGATCTGACCATGTACTAAATAATTTGACTAAGTTTACTATTTAACAGAAAAAATATTTCAATCGATGCGCTTTCATTGTTTACGCTTCTGCCGATCACGTCACAAATGATGAAATGCCATTCACTGTTGCTATTCACAGAGCACAAAATTTAATTCACTTCTTTACTCACATGTGTCGGCAACGATAAGGTTGGTAGTATGTGTAGAGTGCAATATTTACTTCGCTTCGTGATTATCATAGGATGGAAACGCGGTACAAATGCGCCAAAAAGTACATCATTTGTGACGTCATAAAGACCACGCCTTATCTTCAAACTCAAACGTTTTAAAAAATTAATTAAAAACTAAGCGTTGAGACAGTGAAAGTTTTTTCTCGCTCAATGTTATTTTATTTTTCTTACTTATTCTATCAATTTTAGTTACTAAAAGTAGTACTTTTGACCGAAAGAAGCAATCTCATTGTAGCAGAGTAGCGTGGGGAGACTCTGTCACTAATTTGCACGTATTTAATCATCGAACAAGTTGCTCTATTTTCACGGGTTCGTAATAATGTGTAAGAACAGTATGTGTTTGTTTTGTTTACAACCCAGTAACAACAATGGGACATTTATGACGTCAAATGAGCTTTATTTTCTGATCTCTTGCGCAGTATATTCACTACGAATGCACTAAAGAGTTAGGAGAGAGACTAAAGAGTGTAGTTTCATATCCAGAAAGTTCTAACTATGTTAAAAACGTATTTAAAGAGTCGTAACTAAGCTTTATACGCTCTTCTAGAAAAATGTTCGATTAAAAAATAAAGAACTACTTCGCGGAAATTCAGATATCGTGTATCTGTAACGAATTAACCACGATAAACGATGGTTGACTGTACTTGTATATTGTTGTATAAATTGATAAATCTGTAGCTTTGAATTATTTTAAAGCATACTTCTTATGCTAAAGCTCTCCATTATTATATTTAAATCAATAACAATTCTAATAATAATCATGAAATTCAAGCATGGCGGCGATAGAAAGACAACTTTTTTGTTTGTGGTAAATCCTAAAGTAAATAAGTCATCAACAGCCAACGCAACTTCATTCCAGACTTTTACCATCCTTAATTGCTTAATGATATAGAATAAGGTATATCATCTATGAAACATTCATTTATGGTATATTTTACCATATTACTTCGAACTCAGTTATAAAAATCCAGTCGAAATAATTTAACAACTATACATTAATATATTTTTTTACTATTCTACAAAAAAGAGACTTACGCACAGTGTATTTCTCCCATAGATAAATTGGTTCCATTGCTTTATACAGAACCTATAACAACTGACAAGTAACCTCATAAAAATTTGTTGATCTATAAGTTGAACACTAAAACGAAAGTTTGAAAGAAAAAAAAAAAAAAAAAACTTCGCAAATGCGAAGTATATTTGAAACATGCTGAGATAGTAAGCACGATTTACTTTCAAAAATGATTATCTTTACGAGCTGAAACATTGTTAATGCTGAACAAAAATACTATTCTTAGAGATGAAGGAAATGGGAGCAACTACCATAGGCAGTCTCTGATGAAACGATAGCAAATTTCTTCTGGCATTTTCATTGTTATCATAACGGGTAAAGTATGAAAGAATTACGTCTACAGATGGGTGCCATTGATCATGAATATTCCTTTAAAAGAAGGAAACTGTAAGGATGGATGTTGGGTTTTTGTTTTTGTTATTATGAGTACCTTCTGATTTTTGTGTTCTATCTCTCTCAGAGAATGGGGTCGCTTCCAATATTTTAAAAGTATTTTTTCTGAAAGAACATGCTTAAAAACATAGGATCTAACCATTTTTTAAACAATTTGTTTATGTTTAATATTTTTAAAAAAATACTTAAATCGGTGATCTTTCATTGTTTATCCGATGACATCACAAATGATGAAATGCCATTCTGTGTTGCCATTCACAGAGCAAATTATTTAATTCGCATCTTTACTCACGTGTATTGGCAACGATAGGGTTGATAGCAAGCGTAGAGCGCAATTTTAATTCGCTTCTAAATTATCATAGCGTGGAAACGCGGTACAAAGATGCGCCAAAAACCATCATTTGTGACGTCATCTAGACCACGCCACATTTTAAAAAATTAATTGAAAATTACTGTTGGAAAAATGAAAGAATTTTCTGAGTCCATGTTATTATGTTTCTGTTTAAAGATATGAGCAGACGATTTTATTATTATTAGTATTATTTTTTTTGTTATTATTATTATTACTTTTGACAATGAAAATTACTTCTTTAAAGGGGTCCGGAACACAAAAATCGTCAAATTTTGCAATTTTTTTTGCTTATTCTACCAATTTCAGTGACTTATGATTACGTGTCCTGTTGATGTGAACTTTTTAAAAATATTTTGCTAATTTAATTATCCAGATGATGTTAGGAAGTAACCAAAAAAAGATATTTCTGGTTTGAAGAATGCACCAGAAAAAAAAATTGAAACAGAAGAAGAAAAAAAAGGGAAACAATGCAATATAACATTTAAGCAGAAATAAAATAAAATTTTATCAAGTTTTTTGCTTCTTATCCTTGAAATTTTGACTATCGGTAGCCTCCTGGTTAAGGCATCGAACTCGTATTCGAAGGAGTTGGGGTTCAAGGTTATAGCTTTAAAATATCCACCGAGTACGCGCGGAAGCGTATTAGCTGAATGCATGCTTTCAAAAGTCCTGCCACTAGTACTTACCCAGTACAGTTATTAGAGCCCCCCCCCCCTTCCTTACTGAGAAGGGGGACCGATATTGGTACTTCCATTTTTCGAAGGTGACTTAAATCTCCAGGTTTGTTTGAGTCATCAGGACGCTTTTTAAGGCTTCTCGTATGAAGATATAGATCCTTAATATCCGTTACTGAGTGATACATTTGTCTCAGTTTGATGCAGTCAACTTCATTATTGTTAATACAATTCTAGTTGGTCAATTAATTTTCAACAAACTAATAGATTCATCTCCTACAATATACCAGCAAGAGTTTTGATTTTCCGTGGAGCTCACATCTTCGATCACTGAAATATTGTATTCAAAATCGAGTTTTAGATATAATTTTAGATTTCTTTAACAGATCCCCAGTGATTTGTATCTCTACCATGCTGCCATTATTCCTAATTTTATGATCGATTATTCTCTGTGCATCAAATTCTCTCCCTTGAATCTGTTTCTCAATTAGAATGGGAAATAATTAGTTTATTCTATACTTATTATTCCATTTTAGCGAATGCGTAAATTAGAAATTAATGCAGTTTTCCGAGGAATATAATCTTTATTGAACCCAAACATGAAACATTATTGTCCGTAAGGAAATTACAGCTACTATTGGTTAATGATAAAAAATTAGCTACTTACCATGAGGCGACTAGTTAAAAAAGTGTCATATAAAGTTGTAGCATCATTTCCAGTTCGGTCGTTTCTTTCCCTGTCCTCACCTGTGTTATTAATTAACGTTGATGTCAGTAATTAGTTATACACTGAAAAAAATTTCAGAAAAGTCACCGATTTATTTCCGTGGAACGTCTCCGGATTTCACAGGTTTTCACCAAGTTCATCTAAAAATCTAGCAACTTTGCTAAAAGGCTTCCTAAATTTCTACAAGCTCCACGAATGCAGACTTCTCAATGTTTTGGAAAATATGTTTTGCTACAAGTTTAAAGAATGACTGAATAAGTGTATCGACTTCAAAACGAACACTGCCCGCCCAAATTGACTTAGTTCGCAATAAAAGTCTCTGGATTTTTTAGATTTGCAGGCAAATGAAGTGATTGGTTTGATTGGTTTATACTTGCAATTATGTCTTTGCTTTGGCCATTGTTTAGCCTATTTTACCAGCAAAAATCACATAAGGAAGAAAAAAGAATGAATGGATATTAGAAATATAGCGAGAAACGAAAAGAAAAAAAAAATCATATCGAGAAATTAAAATTTGGAAAGTAGGGTATCGAGATGGGGGACATGTCTGTCGGTTTGTCCCCCCTCAATAACTTTGAGCAAATAGTACGATTTGAACATTTTTTTTATTCTAAAGATCTCGGCGAGGACACCTCATTCCCATATTTCCCTCATTCCCACATCATTTTTCAATTTGAATAATTTTTCGTTCAATTTTTGAAAAGTTGAAAAAAAAAAACTTAACGTTAGCGCCTACGGGGAAATTCAGGGCAAATATAAATCCTGAACTTATATATAGAGGCGAATTTGCTTTAAACAAACTTTATAGGAAAAAGTTTTTGAAAATATCTTTTTGATTTGAACAATTTTCCGTTGAATTTTAAACAGTTGAAATCTCTTAAAATAGAAAAAGTCAATGTAGATCTCGAACTGAAAGACAGATTTACTTCAAACAAGTTTTGCTGGAAATAGCGATTGTTGACCAACTCCCAACTGCGAATCGTAGAAGTTTTGGGCAGTCGACTCCAAATCCTACTCCTGTGCCCGAAAATTAGTTGGAGTCCGACTTTACGACTGCGACTTCACGACTCCGATTCTGACTCTGTAACCTTGGAAAAAATTTAAACACAAAGGGGAAATTACTGATTTTCACTCTTGGAAATTTAAAAGCTTTGACTCCAATTCCGACTTTTTTACCCCAAAATAAGTCCGACTTCGACTCCGCAAACATTGGCAAAGTTTTGAACTTTAAGGGACAATGACCGATTCCAACTCTGAGTCTTTGAGCTCATTAAAAACCCTCAACTACCAAATCTGAGTCTTTATCCCAAAATGAGATTGACTCCGACTCCGTAGCCATGATGATTACTCTACTGTGAAATGATTATTGTTGATATGATTTATATTTATTTTCTCTCTAAAGTTTTAATTTATGTATTCAGTGTTTGTCAGAGAAATTTGGACTCCTTTATGTTTCTGTTTAAAGATATGAGCAGACGATTTTATTATTATTAGTATTATTTTTTTTGTTATTATTATTATTACTTTTGACAATGAAAATTACTTCTTTAAAGGGGTCCGGAACACAAAAATCGTCAAATTTTGCAATTTTTTTTTTTATCATTTAAAAAATTACTCCGTTTCCTCTGCTTAAAAAGACGTTTGAATCGTGTTTCTATCTTTATTAGAACAAAAGATATAATTCTTTTTGTTTCCCGCACCTAACTAATGCGTATTTAACTTTAAAACTTCAAACGCGTTTTTCTCCATGATGCAATTTTTCCAGATTTCTTGCATTCAAACTCTTATAAGTCAGGAACCAATGAAAATAAAGTAATGAAATTTGGAGCATGTCTTTTTCAAACAGTTTACTTTAATTTTTATTCGGCGATTTTGAAAAAAAAACGTTTACTGCAAAAAATATGTTTTTTTAAAAAAAAGTATCTTCGAATTTTTTGAAACTTTTCTTCAAATATTTTTAATTTTTTATTGAATCAATATTTTTAAAATCGCCGAATAAAAATTAAAGCTTAGATATTTAAGCATACTTTTTTGAAAAAAAAATGAAAATTGACTAACAATATTTTGAGTTATAGCAATTTAAAGCAACCCCCTTTTTTAAAACAAATTAAATTTAAATAAAAAAAATTTTTTTTTTCATATTTATGTTGTGATTTTGCTTATTAATTAAATGGTGAATCAGTGTAAAAAAATTCAAACTCTAAAGTATATAATAAAAAAAATTTCACAATGTGTCCCGAACCCCCTTAAGTAGACATTTTATTGTTGTTTATTTATTTTTGAGAGTACATTTATTCTTTCTTTTAATTATTTTTCTTTTAATTTTTTTTAATGGAAAAGAATATATTAACTGATTTGTGTTTAAAGGTATTTGTTCGCTCATTTATTTTTACCTATCTATTTCATTAGATGTACGAGGCAGTTGTGTTTCCAGAAATCAGCTTAAAATGTTAGTAAGTTATGTTTTAAATAATTTGCATTTTAGCTAATTTTGAGAATGCTGATCAGATACTACACTGTAAAAAAATTCCGAAACGTTACTGAGTATTTTCGTGTAACATTTTGGGATTTAAATGGTTTTTATACACTTCCTGGAAAGATGAAGTATCATTGTCAAAAAGGTTCCTGACTTCCTACTATTTGTCCAAATGCAGATTTCTATCCGTTGTAAAAAATATATTTTTAGCTCCCAGTTTAAAGATTAACTGAGAGTATTTATAAGGTGTATCGGCTTTATGTCGAGTACGGCTCGTCCATGCTGTTTAAACTCCCAGAGGAAGCGAATAAGTATGGACTACGCATCTTTGCTAGAATTGCAATCAAGTCAGAGTGCCTTGAAGGGAACAAGCTGACGTATTCGACATTTTGGCCCCAAGACAGCATTGGATCCAACCTCGTTTCTAGTATTTATAAATACGTTATAATATTCGTTGGTTGCTATGTCGTAAAATAATTGATGATAAGTTGAGCAAAATGTCACTTAAGGTGAATGTTGATAAGTTAACTTATTTCACAAATTCAATAAAAATGTGTCGGGAAATGTTTACTGAAATAAACCTCATTTTCACACCTTATTTTTTAAAAAAATTGTATTAATTAAATCGTCTTCATCTACAGAATAAAATAATCAAACATCAATCAGGCAACACATCCAAAGATTGGTTACCAGTTTTCTGCAATTTAGGCTTTTGTACAAATACTATTTTTTTCGCCAGACGATTTTTGAACCTAAATGTCGGATATGTCAGCTCCCCTTATATGGAAGTCGTATATCAAGTGAGATGCTTGATCCTTAATTACAGTTCTGGTTTAGCTTTGGCCGTGTTTGAACACTGATTGTGGAACTGTCTTGATAAATCAGGAAGGAGCTAATCTGTTCTGTTACTCGTACAGTCATAGAAAAAAAAACGAAACACTTTTAATTATTCGGCCATTATACATGCTAGAAAGGAAAGAAAGGTGTGATCCAACTTGGTTTAAAGTCTTCTTTAAAACTACGTTGGTAAAATTTTAATAAGGGACCATGTACAAAGCAAAACGAGCACCAACTCTTGATTTTCAAATGGGAACCCGTATTTTTTACCACATAATTATGTTTAGACCGCAAAATACAGCCAGGGTACGAAATTTCACTGCATTTCGTGCAGTAGAACAGGAGTTATTAACGAAAAACCTTTTAGGGACCGTCACCACATTGAAAACGCTTGTTTCAAGGTCACGGCTTATCAAGTAACTTAATGTAAACAAACAAAAGATCGAGATTATCCAGCTCAATTCATGATCTTTTGAAATTCTCTTTTTCCGTAATTCGAAACTTTTTGAGCCGATAATGTTGCGCCAAAAAGCGATTTACGGTCGAAAACTTTTTTTTTGAAAAAAAAGTTAAAATATTTACAGATTTTTGTCTATCAGGATTAACCTAAGAATGACGGACCGAGTTTGACAGGTCCATCGTATAGATCGTTGTTTAGTAAATCGAATAAGGACAAATTAAAATTAATGGAAATTTTTGCCTTTTCTAATATGAGCCTATTGGATCGCTTATATAATCATTCAGCAAATTAGCCTCAAAGAAATGTAAATATCAAACCTTATACCTAGAATCATGATGCGAATATGTTTGATAAATGTATTGCACCTATGTTACAGCTTTATTTTGGAATGAATAGAAAGTCTTTTGATGTCAAATGGAATTGCGCGTTTTTAATTTCGCATAACATCGGCAGAAGTTTGAGCCATCGCACACAAAAATATAAAAAATGTACCGCACAACGTGGGAAGTTGCTGCATTAAATAGATTGGAGACACGAGAGAAATTAGAGAAGAGAGAAGTAATTTCCCAATGCTATTTCTAGCAACAAGTTTCGACATGGTCCAACCCGTGATTTAAAAAGACAAAAGTTATTTTAGCTTAAACCAAGGTGAACCGAAATCAGACTTCTTGTCATTTCTCCGATTTTGTAACTTAGCAGATGCACACAAAGCTTAGTATTATTTGGTTTTGTATCGCGTACTATATACTTGCAAATGAACATCTCCTATAGTGCGAGGGTATAAGCTGGCGCAGCTATATTGCTATAGCTACATGAAGCATATCCGGGACAGATCAGTTTAATCTATCCAGAGACTACAATTTCGTCCTTGCTACGGATTTCGTAAACTGGAATCGAAACGAATCGTGCGGGATGCAGAAGTCACCTCATTGAAGCTAAGAGAGCGAATAAACTGGTAGGTAAAGTAAATTTATTTGCTGTATGTTTACGGCATCTCACTGGTGAGATAAATTTTCTTCATCCACCAGTTTTTAGGCACTCTCGGCTTCAATGACATGACACCTGCTTCATTGTTCGGTTAATCCAGAAGTTCGGTGCAGGGCTGTTGTGCTCATTATTAGGACTCTCTGCAGCCATCGAATGGGATAACCGGGCCACAGTGGAGACTCGGGCCACATTCAGCCCTCGCAGCTGCTTCATGTGGCCCGTTGCTTGCTTAAAGAATAGGACCAGAAAGTTGAATTAGAGTGCCAGTGTCATAAAGGTGGAACCGGATATTGGATTCTGAAAAACATACATTTAATAAGATAGGCATCTAGTAGTTGATAACAATAATTTTTTACAACTCTTTTTTTTTGGTCGATATTTTTCTACGTTATTAAAAAAAAAATTGAAATTTTATCTTTGTCTTGCGAGAATAGTTTTAATGTGAAATGCACGGACAATGAATGAGCAAATAAATAGAAAAAAAAAGTATTTAAATTATAATTAAGAATAGACAAAAACTCAACTTAATCTAACACGCAAATTAATGTTTTGTTAAAAAAGTTCACAATTAGCTACAACTACTACTTTCGTGCAGAATGAGGCTCAAAGCACGCGGTCCTCTACTGCTATTAAAATTTCCTCTCCTACCACATTGAAAATTATTCAAATACTTTACAAAAAATAATAATAATAATTCCTAAAAACCAGTAAACTTATCTAAGAGCAAATATTACCTATTGACCCATCTGGATACTGTTAAAGGCGAAACTTCACACTGTCGGCTATTTTTCGAGTGCTTTTTCCCGATTTTGACAAGGCAATAATTTTTCCTTTTAGCAAATTATTACCGGGAAGAGCCATTAATTCTACACTGTCTATTGCAAGAAAAAAAAAACAGAAGTATTTTAAGTGTCTCTTTTAATTAAAAAATTTCTATAAAATATTCTTTTATTAAACAATGAAGTAGTGTTTCGCATTATTTACACATTGACGTTTGAATGATATCCACAAAAAACTGACGGTTGTAATATTGTGTTGTTTTTTCTGCTGAGACAACGAATGAATTTATGCATTTAAAAAATTCATAGACGTAACTCTCATGTAGAAAAACCACGTTATAATTGGTTTGCTTATTTTGTTGAAAATTTTTTTTCTTTTTTTACGAAGAAAACAACTTTCATAATTTCTGTTTTAAAAAGTATACGGTCCCCTAAAGTAAGAAAAAATGAAGTTTTAAGCACAGTGCAAAAACTACTGAATATTTTGAGCTCAAATTTTGGATTCCCGCACAAAAGCTCTTCTAGATTGTTTTTCTGTTAAAATTTAATATGGTTTCAGATCATATTTTTTTCAAAAAGTATTAAAATAATTCATAAAAAAACTAAAATTACATTTTAGATGTTGTAAAGGGCGTTTTTATTATTGGGTCGATTCATATTTTGATATAAAAAAACAATCTTTGCCGTGCCTAATCTAGTTTTTGTGTTATGAGTAAAAATATCAAAATACGTTTTAACATTACGAGAGGAATTTTTCAAAACTCGATTCTGAAGTAACGGCTAGATCGAATTAAACAAAACTTTGCATACAAAGTTAAAAAAGGATGCTGATCACAAATATGTGATAAAAAAAGGGAGTTCTCATTGAAAAATTTGAAGTTGATGCTCGTTTTAATATGAAGACGACCCCTTAACAACAATTTTTTAACATAATTTTGTAGAACTTTTTATTCCTGAAACAGGAAATTCAGGAATTTCAGGTATTTCAATATGTATATATATATATATATATATATATATATATATATATATATATATATATATGCGTTGAACAATCGCTTCTGATAGGCTGTTTTGTGGTTGACGACTATATTAACTCTTCATACATGAGGTGCTATGGTGACTAATATACTAATAACACTGGTCCAAAATGTATGTAGCAATACATTACTAACCGTAACTTTGAATAGTGTAAAACTTCATTGAAAAATAAAATACTTTTAAGATGTTAATTTCCTTTTAAACTTTGAATGGGGCTGCATATCGTTAAAATTATAAAAGGATCGAATTTTATCTTAAACTCTTGATGGATTAAAAAAAAGTAAAACATCTAATAGAAACCTTTAATAGACAATTAAATATAATTATTTCCATATCCTCATTAAAACTCCGGTTTTAAGTTTTCTCTTTATACTTGTCATGCTAAATGTATGGTTCATTAAATATTAAGTTGTAAAACCTAGCGATGGGATTGCATTCTGATAATTGAACCATTAATATTCTCAATGTGTTTTTGAATTAATTTTTCCAATTTAAATATTTCTGATGAATACATACTGCATTTAATTCTTGAACAAATTAGTAAAAGAGAGATGCGGAAAACCACATGATTACTTTTAATGATCCCTACGGTTTCAATGTTGATTTGAAAAATAATTTAATCACCATAGAATTGCCATGAAATTTGCTACGATCCTTGTTAGCAGTTGCGTAAGTAAAATTAAACGGTCTGCTCTCGCTGTCTGAAAGTTAAGCTTTTTTTTTAATAGTTTTTTTTTAGTTACTACAGCTTTATTATTATTTTAATTTTTTGACACATCGATCTTTTCACCCCACTGAATAAGAGCTTTTATGTTTCATTTAAGCATGAGTCTTTGTTTTTAATTGAAAAAAACTTTATTTTTTTTAACTAAATAAAATGAATAAAATGACAATTTTACAAACATGCACGTCTGTAATTTAGTTTAATATTTTTCTTGACAATAAATATTGCTTTGTCAAAAGAAATTATGAACAATGAACTCTCTCAAATTGCTAGTGATTTTTTTTTCAAAACGTCAGTTTTAATGAATTTTCATAAAATTATATCACAGCATTACACATTTAAAAAGATTTTCGTTTTATAAATATAGCAGGGTAGTTCTGAATAAAATATATTTTGATGCTGACTTAAATCGAGAACTCTGGCACGCTTAAGTGAAGGTTGTGCACCTTTGTACTATTTTTGAATAACTATTTTTAAAATACTAATTAATTTTCATTATTAATTTTCATGACGATAGTGGTTGCTACTGCTATCGTTTTACCACACAAATAATTACAAAGCAAAATCGTAAGTTTCCAAAACGAGAAAAGATATTTATAAAACTACGGGAAGTGGCCGTTTTAGGTCCTGGACGACTCCTGCGCAGTGTATATTAAGTGACCTATAGTAGTTCGGCAGCACATATAAAATGACGGGTTCACAGACCAAATAATTTTAATCAACTTAATCGATGCAGTTACGACATGAAAAGCTTCAAAAAACTGTGGTGCGATGCTAGTATTCTTCACAAACCTTCATTTCATGAAGTTTCTCCAACTTCAAAGTTACCAGATTATCGATTAACAATTTGTAATATGAAATAAATATTTGTCAACTGTCTAGCAGTGTGTCAATCAGTTTTACCTTTCTTAAAATAATTAACAGATATACTTAATCCTCTTTCCGTTCTGACAGTAGATACTAGACGTTGCTTAAAAATGGGGAGTTTTTCTCTTTAGATACAGTTCTAATATTTCTTTACATGATACAAATTTTTGCTACCTTATTACAGATTAGAAGTTATAGCATTATATTTTTTCTTTCAGATCAAAACAAGCTTTCCGTAAAACAAGAGACTCGAGTTTTTTACATACCACGAAGTTAAACAAAGTAATTGCAGTAGAAATCATTTTAACTCACTTAACAGGTGCTTCTATCGCGTAAAATGCTTCAAAACAAATTATAGTAAGCCGTATCATCTCCCCCGTTACATGACAGATGGCGCTATTAGCTACTCCGAATAAATGAATTTTCTATTCCACTTTTTTCGTCCTCTATGTTGCGTTGTGTTCTATTCTCCTCATTAGTTGTGTGCGTTAATTAAAGCTTTAAAAGTATGATCGGGTTCTTATTGGATTAGCTCAAACTTAAGATCCTACTCGTGTTCCAACAGTAAGGATGTTAGTTTTATTCAGAGGCCTCCGTTTTGTAAAAACTTCTCCAATATAATTCAATTTTTGAAGATCTTCGTGAAACAACCAATTAAAACAGGATTTAGCTTGATGGCAAGAACAGCAAAGTGTTTTTTGTGTCGTATTTAATGGCTTTAAATCCTTAGCAGGCTTTTTTGCCCCATTGCATCATCACTGCAATTAATATATTTCAGTTGAAGGTAACTGATAGCTGTTTTAATAACGCAGGGTAGAGACAAATTGTTTAATTTGTAATTCTTCAACAAATTAAAAACATATTGCTAAATTTATTCCATAAAAATAATACTAATCACTTAAATCATGATAGAACGCCAAAGTGTCTTAGATTATCAAATAAAAATATGAGATACAATTTGTCAATTAGAGCATCAAAACAGTGTTTGGTTTTGATGAAAATTAATTCTGATCGAAGTAAGAAAACTAGTATGAGCATTTTGGTAACACATTAAGCAAGTTACGCCGGTAAAAACGTTTTGCAAAGTTGTAGTTATTCTAATCACAAACATTTAGGTCGTGAAAAATAAGCATTTCCGGAATTAGTAATTACTTTGAAGTTATAATTAAACGATAACGCTAAAAAAATAAGCACTTTATGTTTTAGCATAAAGGCATATATTAATCTTTTTTCCCCATTTTAATTCCACCGTTCGAACTTACTACATTTCAGATATTAGTTTTTAAACTTTAGAAGTAGAAAAAAAATTAAAAAAAAAACTTTCAAAGATACGATTTTGCTGTTATACGATTAAAAAGTCTGGTAATATATGCCTAAAATGGGTAACGTTACGGTTTTAGATTACATAGTCTAATGTTGCCTTGAACAAACTATTTGTTTAACCCAAGAATTAGTTTGTGATTTTTAGCCACGATGTTTGGATATTTAATAATATCTATCATTACTAGCTTTTTATAAGCGGAAAGTCTAAACGCAAGCCATTTTTAAAATGTTAGTCTTAAGTGTTATAACATTAATCGCGAGTTCTAATACTTGTAAATGGTGTCCTAAAATATGTGTTATTTAATTTTTTTAATTACTTCTTTGTAGAATAGATCCTTCACACGTAAAGAGGAAAAAGTGTTTTCAATCACGTTTTTTAACCAATCTCGTAATGCAAACATTGTATATTTCTAATGGCTGCTATTTGTGAGTTTAATAAAAACTTTACTCAAAAATTCAGAGTCTACTTAAATTCTTCTCAAATCGACAGATTTATATCGAAAAAATATTATCTGGAGGTGTTTATGTTGTACACTATGCATATAAAAACATTTTTAAATTTGCACCATTTTGAGAATATACAAAGGAATATTGCGGAAAAAAAATCAATCAAAATTTTTTGAATGATTATTTTTAGTTTTTATTTATGCAAGTTAAAATTGATTTTTTTAAATTTAATAAAATTATTGTATGCTTTATATATTAATAATCTGGTTAAAATAAGGATTACTTTGTAGTTAGTGTATGGAAAGTTTTTTTCAATTCTTATTCGTTGGATATTTTTTTTCTACCATTTCAGCTGTGAATTTTATACTGTGAGAAATATATGCGAACATTCAATTTTGCGTTATTAAACTCTTGAAGCAAAATGTCTAGCAATTACAGAGTAAAAATAGGATCTTTTTCATATAGTAAATAATAGTTTCTTTTTAACTAAAATCGATGTTTTTTGTTGTGGATTTGATATTGAGTGATTAAAATGTTAAAGAGGTTAATTTGAAGTATTTTTCCAATAATCAGTCTAAACAGAAAAGAAGAATATATGGTGTAGCAGCTTCGAAGAGAAGAGAAAATATAGTATAACAGCTTCGACGATGGTGCTCTGTAAAGTAGGTTCGTTAAGTTTTGTTCGAACTTAGTGTCATATTTCAAATTATAGCACCTTCTACCCAAAAATGCCGCTTTTGTGCAACAGTATTATTTAGCATTATCAATACTTCAGCTCTTTTGTGATTTTTGCGGTGATAAATAAAATTTAATTAACCAACTAATCTGTTAATTTATTTCCCTTTACATCAGCAAATATGCCCTGGCAACCTATCGGGGAGAAGACAGGAGATGTCAAGTGGCGTATTCATCTTGCCAAAGCTCTAACCTATTGTCCACCTCCTTTCAATTTTCATGCATCAATCGCTATTGGGGGATTCTATCTGCTTTCTGCTTTGCTTAAACACGCACCTAGATTTGCTTACAAATTGCTATGGATGTAAACTATGTTTTGAGGCTTAATTGGATGCTATAAATAGCATAAATACAGTGCTGGCCAAATTATTAGACTAAGACTGTTTTCAAAGCAAATTCTTTATTGATTACATAACTATAGACACATAAACGAACAGTGAAATAATTATCTAATATTTAGTATGCATTCCCTTGTTCTTGATGAGCATTTCAAGTCTTTTCGGCATACTTTTCACAAGGTTTACACCATTTCTTAATTTTTTAAAAAAAGAAGGTAAAAAATTGTTTATATTCACTATTATATATACTCACATACACATACTTACTAATTACCTAAAACTAACTTTAAATATAACAGAACACACTAATAAAAAGAACTAGTGAACTGTTTAAGCTGATTGAGTTTATGTGCCTGGTAGGTAGATAAACAAAGAACATAAACAAAGCAGACAGTGCTGCCACCTGCAAACATTAAATTATGCTAAAATAACGTAATAATCAGTGTACAGTATGTACTGTACTTTAACAGCAAAATAAATAGTATTTTAGTACAAATAGTGTACAAAAAAAAAAAAAAAAAACTCTTTAGTCTAATAGTTTGGCCAGCACTGTAATTTTAAAATTTCGGAATAGCTAAATTTTAAATTTCTTTGGATTTTGTTTCCATCACTTGCACATGAGTTTTCAACATTGTCAGCGATAGTGCTCAATATCTTTTTTTTTTTTTTTGCAATAAAACTGAATGTTGTTAATTATTTAATACAGATTATTTATAGTCAGATAATATCATCAGGGAGTGCAACGTGAGGTAACGCGAGGTCAATGTGACCTTCGAAAAATTCCTTATTCGAAAATTTTGTCTGTTGATTCAGGAAATTTACAGGCAGTTTCGCAATATTGCATTTTTTAAAGAATATCTGAAGTATTTTCTTATTAGTTGTTAGGTATGGGTGTAACATTTTCCAGTAAATTATACATGAATGAGATTTGAAGTTTGATTCAGTAACATGAAATTTTCCTTCTCTCCCCCCGCCCTCAAATAAAAGGGCTCCCTTATGTATTATTGCGTTTAAAGAAAGAGCAGAACGGATCTTGATTAATTATACAATTAAGATTTGAAAAAAAAAAAAAAAAAAACTCAGCTTGGCCTTAAAACACAATATTGATTTTAAAAAATTGTGTTCAATTGGATTATTAACTGTAGCATCACTAGCTACAATTGCAAAAAAAAATCTATGAAAAATGTTTTTCAATCTCAAAAATCCGTCTCTTACTTATATTGCATATAGCATATTACAATGTAGGAAAATCATATCCAAGACGTTAAAATATAGCTTCCAAGAGTAACATAAGAACAGGGATACCCCGACGGGAGATCACGTAATCTCACTGGGATCTGCCCCTTTCTCCCCCAAATAAAACCGCGATTGAGAGATTTAATTGAATGGTAGTTGAAGAACGCTTGTGAAACTATATCTGTAGGATCGAAAGCGATCGTTTTACAAGAGTGCCCACACTTGTCCCCAATCTGGTCTTAAACCTGCTCCCAAGTTTAAATATAACGAATATCCTGGTACATTTTCGAACACGTTTTTTTTTTTTTTTAACGGAACATACTTTAATGCTCATTAAGGCAGCTGGAACACTTTTTCTAAATTAAAGTGTTTCAAGCTTGTTAACGGTGTGTGCTTGAAATTTTGTATGTTTTGGTTTAATATTCGTCGTCTGAAGAAAGAGACTAATCTATCTGTGGTGGCGGCATATAACTAGGAATAGTCGGAAAAACCAACAAATCCAGTCAGCACCCCAGAAAATATCACCACTGTACTTTAGCTAGGTGAGAACTCAGAGGGATTCATTCCAATTATTTAATACTAGTGGTACCCCCGCACGGCTTTGCCCGTAATAGAAAAATTAAAAGATCTTTCGGTTCTCCTGTATATTTACAAATAATGCATGGTGAATTTTCTCGCCAATTGGCTTGTACCCATGTTACGATTCAACGTTATGATAATTTCGTATCTCGCCAAAAGGCCTGTGCCAATGTTACGGTTCCACGTTATGATAATTTCATAATTTACTCGTCCATCTTATGATAATTTTGTTCTTAAAATTGGAATAGAAAGAGAACCACATTGAATTTTCGAAAAATCGCTTCGAGGTGCACCCCCCCATGCTACAAACTAACTTTGTGCTAAATTTCATGAAAATCAGCTGAACGGTCTAGGCGCTATGCGCGTCAAAGAGATCCTGACAGACAGAGATCAGGACAGACAGAGATACTTTCAGCTTTATTATTAGTAAAGATAAAGATTATTATAATTTTTTGAATGTGCACATATATAGTCACTGAAATGATGGGTGATCAGATGGTGCAATAAAGGAAAAAAATGCAATTCATTCTTTTTACCCTAGGTTTTGTTCTGAAATGCGGTTTTTTATTTCAAAACCATGCTTCTTTTAAAGTCAGAACAAACAACGTAAGTAGAAGCACAAATTTGTGAATTACCCGCAGACACGTGTTTCGGCGTTACAGGGAACGCCTTTTTCAATGCAAAAACAATGAGCTTATGGATGAAAAGACATCCGACAAAAGCTAAGAGCAGATAAGCATGCAGCTTAAAAGATAAAAAACAGCGGATTAGCCAAACACCAATGACAAAGTTATAAACCGATAAGGAACCAATAGGAATGCAAGCAAAGGCCAGGAGCTTTCCCTTAGGTACGAACCCAGAAAGACAGAATTCAATTGGACAAGGATTAAGCCGAAGCTTAAACAAAAAGAAAAGAAATTGTCAGTAACCGTGAACCGCAAGAAAGGAAAAGCAGAATGGAAAACCATGCAATAAAATAAACAGAAACAAAAAATATTCAAAAAAGGAAAAATAAAGATAAATAGAAGAAAATTGGGGGGGGGGGGTGTCAATCAAGACAAAAAGGTAAAAATAAACAAAGGAAGATAGATAAAAATGAGTGGGAAAAAAGGGCGGGGGGTATTAAAGATATGGGAGCCAAATGTTAGAAAAATATGGAACTGAACTAAGATCGTTAACTAAGTTAGAACTGTTCCTCAAAATATGAAAGGATTCCCAAAAGTCAAGATCTGATGAATTGGGGCATTTTTGGATAATCTGATAAGAGTTAAAATCAAAAGAGTGATTCGAATCCCAACAATGTTGAGCAATACTAGACTTGTTTAATTGTTGTTTTTTCACATAATTTTGATGCTCTTTCAAGCGAATTTTTAAAGCACGCCGAGTCTGTCCAATATAGGCAAGTTTACAACTACAATTAATTCTATAAATTCCACAACAATTAAGAGGGTGAATAGGATCTTTAAGAGAAGAGAATGAAAGTTTATTAATAGGAGAGAACACCACCTGGAATTGGAAACGTTTTAGAATCTTAGCAACCTGATAGCTTACAGATGGAAAGAATGGCAAAACAACCAAATTCTTTCTGATGAAGGTTCGGTTAAGAACATTAGTTTGGGATTTATTTGAAAGTTTTTTATAAATGGAATCAATCAAAGTTGGCGGATAGTCTCTATCAATTGCCACAGCTTTAAGATAATTAAGTTCACTTTAAGAAGTTCCGACGAAGAGCAAATATTAATTGCGCGATAAACAAAAGAATTGAAAGCAGAATATTTTTGATTTGGAGGATGAGACGATAGTCTATGAGGAGGTAAAGAGACAGCAAAAGGTTTGCGATAAACAGTAGTTTCAAAACCAATTTCAGTACGAGAAACAAGTACATCAAGAAATGAAATGCAATTATTCCGTTCTTTCTCACAAGAAAACTGAATATGAGCAGTGGCGTAGCTAGACCCGACTTTCGGGGGGGGTTACTTCTTATACACACATATATATATATATATATATATAACATATATATGTATATATATATGTATATATATATATATATATATATATATATATATATATATATATATATATATATATGTATATATATATATATATATATATATATATATATATATATATATATATATATATATATATATATATATATATATATATATATATATATATATATATATATATACATATATATATATATATGTATAATCGCTTGGAATTTTTTCCTTTTCTTCTTTTTTTTTCTTTCTCTTCTCTCTTCTTTTTCTCTTTTTTTTTTTGAGACTAACTTTTCGGGGGGGTTTTGTCCCCAAAACCCCCCCCTTAGCTACGCCCCTGAATATGAGGATCAATGGAGTTTACAATAGATAAAACCTCATCACTCTCAAACTGATTCTGGTTCATTAGAACAAAACAATCATCAACATACCGAACATAAAATTGGAACTGCAGTTTTTGGAACAGCTTAACCTCAAAATAATGCATGTAAATATCACTAAGAATGGGGCTAAGTGGGTTACCCATAGCCAGACCATCTAACATAATATAAAAATTCCCATTAAAAACAAAAGAACATTGCTTAAGACAAGTACGGGTAAGGAAAATTAAATCCTCAATTTCCGTATTGGTGAAATGAAATTCAGAAAGTCTTCTACGAAGGCATAACAATGAACCCTCAACGGGAACGTTCGTAAATAAAGAGTTAACATCAAAAGAAGCCATAAAAGAATTATTTGGAACGAAACTATGAATTTTTTTAACAAACTCAACAGAATTTTTAATAGTAAATAAATTGTGACTCCTAAGGGGAGAAAACACAGTGACTAAATATTTTGCAAGTTTGTACGAAGCCGTACCAATATTGGAAACAATCGGCCTGAAAGGAATACCAACTTTATGCACCTTAGGTAAAGCATAAAATCTAGCACAATTAGCAATAGATGGAACAACAGAGCGTTTAACATTTGAAGGAATAGACTTAACAGACTTGACAGCAGATGCAAAAGTTTTTAACTCTTTATCACTAGGATCTTTAGCTTCCAATGAGAGCAGATAAGTGACTAGTTAGTTGCAGGAATTGTAGCCAAGGAATATGCCCGTTTCTTGCTTGCAACTTTGGCGTAGCCTTTGGTCATGGTTGTTCTAATGCTTCTGGAGCTTTCTTGGTAAGTCAGGAAAGTTCTAACCAGTTACAGTAAACGTACCTTATTTGTTTAAAAGCTTTCCGAGACATGACTGTCTTTATCAATGGAGATTAACCTATATTTTTGAAAATCTTAAGCATAATTTCAGAAAGGTTACTGACTTGTATCGGAAAACGTTCCTGGTTTTTACAAGATATGTTACTGGCTGAAATAGGGCACATCAGCTGCCTATTATTTTCCAAGAACGTCTTTGAATCGTTTTTACAGTGAATCTATGTGACAAAAAATAAATAAATAAATAAAATTTGGCTGTTATCCGAAATTTTTTTCCGAAATGACCCGAGTTTTATCGATAGATAATTTGAAATCGCTGACTATATAGCAAAAACCGAATGTAATTACGTTATGAACCAAAAGTAAAGACTTATGAAAAATTAATTTGTTTGAAAAAAAACCCGCAATAATTCTTTCCGGCTTCTCTAAAAATAATTTGAGTCTGATAGGATCAATGACGTTCATATACGTATGTTACTTTCATATGTTATTGATCAGTCAACTCGTGTCCCCCCGGTGGCAAATTAAGACCAACTACGAAATCACAACAATATTAAAGCATGCTGACAATTTAAGTAGGTTGTAGTCCGTCATGCATTATTTGTAAATAAAATATGCAATTAATGTAAATGTTTGCAAAATGGTGTATTTTTAGATTTATTATTTTTTTATCAAGCAAAACACATCCTGTGTACAGAGATACACACTCATACATATACATAATGTATTTTGCCCTTCAATTTGAATGCAATTTTAAGAGTCTTCAGATATTCGTCACAAGATTCATTGGATGTTTCACAAAACTTAGGCTCTCATATATTATACGTCTTCTACTTTCACGAAAAGAGAAATTTGTATTCGTTACAAATTTTGTTTTTTTTCTCTTTCTGGGTTCTAAGCTTTTCGTGTTTTCTTGTGATTTATTGTCTTACTTATCATCTTGACACTGATAAAAATGTTTCCACGTGGGTTAAAAATTGATGTTTGATTTCATTGAAATCCAGCTATGCAGTCTAAAGTTATTTTTGCTGTAAAATGTATGTATTCAACGAAAAATATTGTTATTCGAAAGTCTCTGTAAAATATTATCTGTCTTTATAAATTTCAGAGTGGAGTCATTTTTTATTTCAAGTAATGTGTGTATTCAAATCAATACGCGAAAAAAAGTCTAAGCTGAAGTCTTTAAATTTTTAATTTTTTAAAGAAATTATCAATGATAGAAAATAACTTAGAGTAAATTTTTCTTTCTTTTAACAAAAGAAAAAATGCATTCCAAATGTGTGTGGAAAATTGGTTATGGTTTAAATTTGGGTGTCAGTGTAAAATCATTTTATCTTATACCAATTATTTAAGGAAGTTACTTTTATATATCTTTCTGGAAATATCTAAAGCCCTTTAAAGATGAAATATGACAATAAAAATATTTAATTTTAAAGCAAAATACTTTAATATACTTAGCTTAGAGATGGAAATAATTTACGGTTTTTGAATGGAAGTGTATCTGATTTTCTGCAACTCGAATGAATGAAAAACTGAAAAAGAATGATCTGCAGACATGCTGATCCGGAAATTATTTATTTAACACATTTAATTACCCGTTCATTCTATGTATGAAAATCATTCTTCAAATTCTTGACGGGAGCGTTTGCTTTTTTAAGATCTGTAACCTCGAACTAACGCTTATGCACAAAGTGTTTGATTTGATAGCGTGTTAATGGTCACATATTGATCTGGTAGAGCTAACTTTGACTTCACACCAGCACACTTCTTGAATTCATAATGTGCTTTTTCTGCTCGAAGTTAATCTTAAAAATTTACCACATTTTAATCAGATAACTAGTAGAGAAATTTTACGGTTGTGTTTTCAACTTGCACTGAGAAAGAGGTTTTTGCTTGACTGTCACGTTACATTATGTTGCTATGCCGAATTTTATCAATGCTATTTATCGTTTTTCTTTCCTTTTTTTTTTGGCGATAAAAGTTTGGTACAACAGAGATTTAAAGTAATTAAACCAGTGATCTCGAATGAATTGTCGCCCGAAAGGGATTGTGAAGATCTGTCACACAAAAATGAAAAATGTAACATGTCTTCGTGGAGATTTCTGGTCATTCTCAAAAGGGATTTACTCTCTCTCTCTCTTCTACAACACTTCCTCCAAGGTTTGACGTAAGGAGATTAGTACAAGTTCTGTTTTCCTTAGAAAAGCCATTCCGTTGTTTTTCCTCCTAAAGAATATTGTTTTATGAATTAAAGAAAAATATGGCATAAAAATTAATTTAAAAATTAATAAATTTCTGGTGCTTCTCAAGAAGGATTTACTGCATCTTCAACCGAATTTCCACTGAGGTTTAGCCCAAAGAGATTAGAACAAGTTCTGTTTTCCTCAGAAAAGCCATTCCGCCATTTTGACCCTAAAATATTATTTTATAAATTTAAAAAAAAAAGAAAGAAAGAAAAGTAAAAATTAAAAAAAAAAAAGAACCATTAAGCCCTACTTAGAACTTAAGCCGTAATAATAAATTTTGAATGCGGAAAAATATTGTACCTTAAACCAGAAAAAGTCCAAAAACTAATAAATAAAGACATAGATGACATATATTAAGGTTGGAAACAGAAAATTTCAGGTCATAAAGATGATCTCTGCTGTAAAATTAGAGGCAGCTATCTAGTTTGAAGCTAAATTCGTAAGAGTAAGAATTTATTTATTCACTGTAAAAACAATTTACAAACACTGCTGGAAAATGATGGGCAGCTAATGTACCCAATTTCTGTGAGTAACATATCTTGTAAAAAGTAGGAGTGTTTTCCGCTAAAAGTCAGTAACCTTCCGGAAATTTTCCTTCAATCTTTCTAAATAATTCACGAACTATCCCCGGTTAAAGGGAATCATGTTTCTGAAACCTTCATTGGATACTTAAGTAGATTTTAAGTACTAGATTAGGGCACTCCGGAGATACCAAGAAAGTTCCTTACGCATCATTACAACCTCGTCCAAAGCTAAGACAGAACTACAAGTAAGTACCATGCATTTCACTTGCCGGCAAATTTTGCGAAGCTGCGAAATCTAGGGACTTATTTGCTCCCATTGGTAACTTAGTCAATCTGGACAGCAAATAAACGAACTGAAGCCGATACACTTAATAAATACAATCAGTCGATCTTTAAACTAGTAGCTAAAAGTATTTTTCACACCCCTGGGAAGTCTGTATTCGTGCAACTTGTAATATTTCAGGAAACCGTTTGACAAAAATACTTAATTTTCATGGGAAATTGGTGAAAACGTGTGAAATCCCAAAAGGTTGCACGGAAATAATCAGTAACGTTTTCGGATTTTTTTTTAGTATTTACTTATTTTTTTAAAAGTTAGTCACTGTAAGTTTACGACAAGAAGTGATCCCAAAGCTATCCTTGAAATCATTGGATTTTTAGAAATACCGTTTTTTAACACTAGCCCAGAGTGCCGGAAACTCCTGAAGGGTTTGAAAAGAGAACAAAGGGTAAATGACACTCACTGACTTGGATTCCAAGACATTGCGATACGTATAGTTTCGGACACAAAATACAGGGTTTGTCCTAAAAGTTTTTTTGAAAAAAAAATGGGGGGGGGGGGGAGATTTATTGATCAAACATGTAGTAGAACTTAACACTCCTCAAAAATTTCTAATCCCACTTCTATACACCTTTGAAAACGTGTTTTGAAGTACTGAAAATGAATAATAAGTAAAAATGACGTCGCACCGCTCTGAGAGCTTGTAGGGAACTGAACTAGGCGTCGCTAGAAATTTTAAAGTATCCTCATCATTACCAATGTGTCGCAAAAGTGTGCGCGGGGCAGCCGCTTTCAAAAAAAAAAAAAAAAAAAAAAAAACAGGGTCATTACTTTTGGGGTGGACCCTGTATGCTATCTAAGAATGACACTCAAATAATCCAGCAATCAATTACTTACAGCTTCAGAATTTTTTTACAAAAACATACACACTAATGAAATGCACCACTAGCTCAGTCAATTCCAGCCGAGGACTGCAGTTTCGGTGTTATTAGCACTCATCAGGCAGACTTAGGAGTGACTGAACTGGAGGTGGAAAAACCTCTTAAGGAAGCCTAGAGTGCCAAACAAACTGGTAGCTAATTCAGAATTAGCACTGACCAGACGAGTGACCAAAACAATGGTTCTTTTCAACTCGAATTTTGAAGGCAAGGCAGGTATATTCAATAAGTTACCGCCCTATAGCCAGGGCTAAGGAAGTACAATGCTAAGGAAGTTGAGTGCTAATAAGCACGAAACCGCAGTCCTCGGCTGGAAATTACTGAGCTGGCGGTGCATTTCATGTACTTCCTTAGCCCTGGCTATAGGGCGGTAACTTACTGAATACACACACTAATTAGATGAGATTTTGAATCATTGCTCACTTTTTGTATTTCTTCAAGAAGATAGAGAAACGGCTCTGACCGAGTTATTTTTGATACTTCCAGTGAAAAAGCTGTCGTGGAGTTTTGATTTGCAATCAGTCCCGATTGCCTGCTGGACCATGTTACCGTATTGGTATGTTTGTGAGTCCAAAATGCACACTCTGCCTGAATGACGAAGTCAAAGACAGAAAACAGTTGGTGAGATGCTACATTACGTTTACGGCCTAGGTTAGATACCGATCAGTGAATGAACATTTAAGCGCATTTTAATTAAAAAAAATAGTAGCATCGCTAAAAATTGAAGTATCTGCCACTTGGCAGCAAAAACGCATTACATTGTTTTTGTTGTTTTTTTTTTTTTTTATAATTATTGTGAGAATTTTTATGGTTCTACATCTATCCTTTTTGGGGGTTGAGATGAAAAAAAGTGCCCCAACCAAGTGGACGAACACAGCATTTTCGAGTCGTTTTATTTCTGGAAATGTATAGAAAAGAGTTACTACTGCCAATGCATCCAAGAAAAATTTTTTTTAACCTTATTTTTTTACAAAAAATAAGAAGTGTTCATTTACTATCCTACTAGTCAATTTCTGTTATTTTAAAACACAACCGCTTTGTAAGAAAATGTTCATAATGATATTTCTGCTGGTGATACGCAAAAGAGGGTTAAATGTTTGAAGTCAAATGCAATAACAGGACCAACCATGAAAAAAAAATGCAGCTACAGACAGTGCACTCCAACTACTGCTAGCTTTAAAATTTCCTCAAAAACAAAAACTTCGTGTAAAATCATATTGAATAGTAATGTATCATTATTTTTTTTTATTTCACGTAGCTAGTCAACATTCGCAAGTTATCTATATAAAAGTTCTAGCTAAAACATTGCTTGCTCAAGTCCAATGCGCTGTTTGCTCAAATGTTGCAATGTTATTAAAAACCGTTGTTATGCGCAACTAACGATTAATAATTTCGACATTTTTTAAAACAGTAATTCAGCTTTTAATTTATCCAAATTTTGGGAGAAAGAAAAAAATCATCTCTGTTAATTTTATGAGAAAATTTAGTTATTTAAGGAAAGCCAACTTTTTAAGTGAAAAAATACCACATGGAGTCGATTCGTTTTATGAAATTAGGAATTTAAAATGGTTTTTGCATTTGTGAAATTTTGATCGAAAACTAACCTACTTAAAGGAAATATTTGAAGGGAAGTCTAGAAATATGTATTTGATCATCTGGCAACAATGACCATCCGATGACTGAAAGTTTTTAAAAACTTCGTTTGTGAGTTTTAATGCATAAAAAAAGCTTTTATTTGCCACTAGCTGCGTTTTTTACTTCCTTTTACAAAAAAGGAAGTATTGAATTCGCGAAAGAAATTTCATTAAAAATTCGACCTTAATTTCAATTTTACTATCCCCGAATGAATATTGTTTTTTTTTCCCCACTCGACCACACGTGGATGAGTGCCTAAGAATGTATAGACACGCGAAATACCCATAATGACGATTCCCGAGTTAATTAAAACAAATTTTCTCGTGACGTCGGTATGTACGTATGTATGTGCGTATGTGCGGATGTGCGGATGTATGTCGCATAACTAAAGAACGGAATGTCCTAGAAAGTTGAAATTTGGTACGTAGACTCCTAGTGGGGTCTAGTTGTGCACCTCCCATTTTGGTTGCATTCGGGTGTTTTTAAAGGGGTCTTTTGCTCCTTTTTGGGGAGAAATCAGTTAATTTTTGTGTAAAATCAAGTGGTGTTATAATTTGGCGGACACTTGGCGATATATTGCCAGTCTTTTGCTCGCCAAGTTTTGTCGCCAACTTGGCGACAAACTTTGCGATTTTTTTTTAAAAAATCTGTTTCAATTTGGCCACTGTTGATGATATTTAGAGAGTAGACTATTGAAAACATAATATTGCTAGTAATGGGGAAATGCCATTAAATTGGAGTAAAAGGAAGTCATGTAATGCACAGATCAGCTCGTTTATCTTAAGTACCAGAAGAAGGGTACTTCAATACCAATAAAAACAAAATGGGCAGCAATAGAAATATACCGCTTGTTGCATTATGCCTGGGACTACAGTAAATTTTCAGACAGACAAACTTTCAAAATTAGTTACAATGTTACCTAACAGATGGCGCTGCAGGTATTTTAAAAGGTATAAAAGAAAACGCAGAGTGTAAGATCGCCAAAATGACCGGTATGATTGTAAAATCAATAAAAACTAAACGAATAGCATTGATTTTCTTAATATACCGGTCATTTCTTGCAAACTGCGTTTTCTGTTGTACCTTTTAAAATACCCGCAGCGTCATCTGTTGAGGAATATTGTAACTAATTTTGAAAGGTTGTCTGTCTGAAAATTTACTGTTGTCCCAAGCATAATGCAACAAACGGTATATTTCTATTGCTGCCTGTTTAGTTTTTATGGATTTTCAAATTTATCAGTCATTTTCGGGATGCCTTGTACTTTTCTATCCTTAAATAGAAATGTCGCTTTAATTACTAACGATAACTGAATTTTTTATTTACTGGAAACGTAAGTAACCCGTAACCACTTAGAGATAAAACGCATTATAGTGTAAAATCCGCATAAAAGCATGTCTTTGGGTAATCCAATGGCTCTCACTCTTAAGAAATGTGGTAAAATATTCATATATACAAAGCCTGTTAATAATTACGACCAGTCGTTCCGCGCCTGTAATTCGCTAAGATCTATGCAAACATAAAGCTTTGGAAGATCAAAGTCTTGTGTTTCACTTTTGAGACAACGCTTCGTTGTTTCTAACGATATCGTCTCTTAGTAAACAAACGCAAACCTGCTGGCATTCAAAGGTGTAAATACTTTGCATTAAGATATTTCATTTTTAATATGAAGAGTGCAAACATGAAATGTGAGTAATATTCTTTGCAAATATTTCTCTTTTAGTTGAGGAAATTGCGTTTTTTTAGTACATGTTTCGCTGGTAATTATTTACGGTTAGTTGTTCTCTCTGTTATCAAAAATTTCTACATGCTCCTTATTTAAATAAAAACAAAAGCTATAATTTTTCTAGAATTTCTTTTTGAATTATTAACCATCATTATTTTTTTGAACTTGAACTTTATCTTGACGCTTTTACTGATGTCGTGAACACCTTAGTTTTTAGCAAAAAAAAAAAAAAAAATAAAAATAAAAATAAAAATAAAAATAAAAATAAAATAAAAAAATAAGTAAATAAATAAATAAATAAAAAGAGGAAAAAATCATTTGATACCTCTTTTATATAACCTATAATTGCGGTAGCAGAAAAAGCGCAACGCTGCAATGTGCGTCACAGTTTCTAGACAAAGTCTGCAGACTGTTTCTGAGCTGGGGAAGAAAAAAACCTAAAATTTTCAAGGAGCAAAAATATTAAATTTCGGCTAATATAGATTTTAATCCTCTTTTATTGGATTCAATCTACAGGTAACCATGCACTACTCTTATTTTTAAGTGTTTATCGGAGCAGATTTGTATTTTACGGTTAATCCATCGTCGGTTTATCTCGCAAACCATTTTTTGACTTTTGATCTGCTTCACAGACTGCTGGTAAAAATTGTGTTGCTCGGCTTATAAGTAGCAAGATTTATGCCTGGTTATTATAATTAGCGTTAGTTAGTTTCAGAACATTAATAGTTCAGCAATATTTATGTGTGGTCGTCCAAAACTGATGTCCTGCTTTGAAGGGGAAGAGGATTTGTGAAATTGTGACAACTTGTGACAAGGGGAAGGGATTACAAGAAGTGTGACATCACGCATTTTTAAAAACTGCTTACGAAATATAAAATGAAATCTGACAGCAAGAGGAGGAGGGGAAAGGTAAAGTATGACACTTTGTGACAAAATGGAGGGGTGAAATATGATGAAAAAAGATAATCAATACGAGTTAAAAACAGAACTAAGAACAAGTAAAGACAGTGGATTAGCTAAACAGCAAAGTTAAAATAAAAATGCATAAAACAGCTTCAAATGTAAACAATATTTTATTCAAAAAGCCCCAAACAGAAAATAACTCAAAATAATTAGAAGAATGAAGATTTTTCATGCTCACCTTTTTTTAAACTTTATCCCCCCCAAGGACGGTTTAGGCTTTAATTTTTGTTTTAGATGTGTTTCAGTATCATAATAAATATTGGGGCCGTGGTAGCCCGATCGGTAGAGTATCGGATTCGGGGCCGGAGGGTCCTGAGTTCGAACTTCGATGGTCGAAGATCCACCGTCGTCATTAAAGGGGACTGGGCGACGTTAAATATGCTCGTAGTCTCAATGTCCTCGAAGTAAAACGATACCTCTGGGGGTACTAGCACCAGGTAGCTATTAGCTCCTGATCTAGTTCTAAATTCTCATTAAATGTTCGATCCGGTGATGGTGCTGCCATCTATCGGTATAAAAAATAATGGAGGCAAGGCACTTAGTATGTAGTCCTCGACATAAATACAATTGTAGTCAGTTGTGACTCGGAATCGGAACAATAAATATTGGAAAAAGAATGTAAACAGTTTTATTGAAAGTATTTTTTTTAAGAATATCACCTACAATTCTTTTGAGTACATCATACTTGCGTTATAAAGCAAAGCGTTTTACTTACAACTTTTTATGTTCGAAAAAACTAGATTTAACTGAATTGTTCTTTGTACCGTTTTATTTAAAAAAAAAAAGAAAAAGAAAATATCTCATAAAAATGCAATTAAATGAGACTTTTTCCTCCACCGCAATTTATTTAAGATGTGAAATGTTAAATTAAGACAAAGGCAAACAATTTTCATAACAAATAACTGTTCTGCCTAGATTTACTTAATGGGTATAAAGAACAAGACGGCATCGCTAATGATTATTTATAATTGGATTTCTAAACGCAACACATGCAGTTTAAAAAATTTTCAGTCCTTCAGCTTCAGCTTTAAGCTTCCTGTTAATTTTTATCCTTCTCATTTTTTACAAAATAATTATCTCATGCCCCTTTTTATAGCTTTTTTGTGTTCATTATTTTTGTAAATTTCAGTTTCATTTTTAATTACGAAAAAGGAAGCTAATTTCTTTAAACAAAGGAAAAGGTAGAACACGTACTTTTTTGGACTGAAATTAAAATGATTTTTATGTGAAATAAATGAGCCAAGTATAAAGGAAAATTATTTGCTTGTACTTTAATCAATACTTTATGTATTCTACTGCATGGGGAAGCTTGGTAAATTTGATTCGATTATGTATTTTTTTAATACGGATTATTACGAAGATTAATTGCCTTATTAAAACACTAAAAAAATTCCTAAACGTTACTGGTTATTTCCGTGGAACGTCTCGGGATTTCACGTGTTTTCACCTATTTCCCCGTAAAAACAAGTATCTTCACAAAAAAGTTTCATGAATCGCTACAAGTTGCACGCGTGCAGACTTTTCACTATTGTGGAAAATATTTTTAGCAACCAGTTTAAAGATTTAATGAGCGTGTTTATTAAGTGTATCGGACTAACGTGAAAGATTGACTAAGCTCCCAACGTGAACGAGAAAGTCAAGGGGTAGCTACAGTCTTTGCAAGGCAGGAAATTGCAGGCAAGAGACATGCTTGGTTCCTTCTTAAATAGCTTTTTCCGTGGTCGTTCTGATTTTTATGGTTCTAATCAGTTACACTAAACCTACTTAATTTTTCTAGAAGGTTCTAGAGACATGGCTGGCTTTAACAGGGGAGATTTCGCACTTCTTCAGAAAGTTTCAGGGTTAATTTCAGAAAGGGTACTGACTTTTAGCGGAGAACGTTCCTGGTTTTTCCAAGATTTGTTACTGGAAGAAATTAGGCACATCAGCTGCCTATTTTTTTCCAGGAACGTTTCTGAATCTTTTTACAGTGAAAGTTAAAGTAATTTTTTTTACAAATGTGGACAGGATAGACAAAATTATATCTTGAATCATTCGCTAGAAATACTGCAAACGAGATAGCTTAGAAGTATTGAAATGTGTGGCATTTTCAGGAGCTACAGTTCAGTAATATTTCTGTAGAAATCACCTCGGTAAAAGCCACTCATGTGTCTTTAACTAAACTTATGTTTAAGATTATAGCTTGGCACATTTTGATTTTACAAGAAAGATCCAAAAGCATTATTACAACCACAGCTGATGCTAAGCCATTGTTTCAAGTGAAATCCAAGCATTTCACTTGTCTGCAATCCTTGAAAAGATACGGAACCCAGCGCATTGTTCGCTTTCATTGAGATCCTAAGCAATTCAGACGGACCGTAACCGAATTGAAGTTACCACTTAATAATGATGCTCATTTAACTTGTAGCACGAAATATATTTTCCACAACAGTTTCAAGTCAGCGTTCACGCAATTGTAGCAATCCAGGAAGCTTTTTGACAAAGATACTTGGTTTGCCCGGGAAATTCATGAAAACCTGTGAAATCCCAAAACGTTCCACGCAAATATTCAGTGAAGTTTCCGATTTGTTTTACGCTGCTTGCAACAAGCAGTGTTTGCTGCCATTTACCAGTTTCTCTGGCACAAATCATTCAATGCAAGGACCGTGTCCCGCCGGAACGTATAGCTGGTTTCGATATAAAAAGGCCCAAGCTTTACACAAACCAATAAAAGAAAAATTCTGCAGGACTCAAATAAACTATTGAAAACATCATCAAACCAACATGCAATTAATTATGTGACCTTAATTGCATGTCGCATTGTTATATGACGATCAATAAATATATTTTGCCAGTAAATACTCATTACTTTCATAATGGACCCTGTATTTCCAAAGTTTTAATGCGCGTGTTTGTCAAGTAGGCAGATAAATTAATAATAAAGATAATCATGTTTTCACACTGGTAGCTAAAAATATTTTCCACCACAGTGAGAAGCCTACATTCGAGAAACTTGTAGGGGAGACCGGGGCAAGAAGACTATGTTAACAAATTTTGTTGTTTATTAATTTATTTTTAAGGGAAGTAAAATTAATTTTACATGAGCTGTTAGAGTAGTCCTTTGTGGTATTAAATATATAACCATTTAATTTTTCAAATAAAAATAAAGAAGGATATTTTTATTTTTTCATTACCTTAACAAATCGTCATCTTGCCCCAGTACTGGGGCAAGATGACTTTGACCTTGGGACAAGATGACAACGTTGAAAAAGGTTGAACAAATTTTATGTTTTGTATATATTACTTAGATAAAAATGATAACTGTGTTTTTACATCTTAAAAAGTGTAAAATTAAGCGTTACGCATTGGAGCGTAATGTTGAAGTGTTAAGTTGTGCAGCTAACAATAGACACAAATAAAAATGCCATTTTCATAATTGAAACATGCCTCATGCCACCACTCTTGACTTTTATAGCACTGGGTCCGTTCTTCTGTTGGAACGGTCACAATATTCCTCTTTACAAGCGGGACATCTTATAACACCATTCTTCGAAATTGATGCAACTAAATTGGTTGGCATAAATTGAATAGACTTGGACCTAAAGGAACTTAGTTTCAGTTTTTTTACTCCCTTTTTAACTTCACGAGCTTATTTTCCTTTTTTTTTTAAATAATCCTTCTTTTCCCCTTCTGCTTTGCTCTTTGTTTTGACATTTCTTTGATGGGTGTGGTTGTAAGAATGTTTGAGCTCAGTTTTCTGCTTTTCCTTTTTGTTTTCTCACATTGTGTAACTTTAAGCAATGCATTAAATTCATAAACACTAACAGGCTTTTTTGGTGCATCGGAATCATCATTTGCCATAACTTCTGCTTCGTCTGGAGGGTTTGTATTTTGGTTTTCTACTCCCAAGGTCTGAGGATTAGCACTATTATTCTCATTCAAGTTCAAAATTCTCAGTTTAATCGCCAACATCATAATCCACTAAAAACAAGAGAATTACGTGTCTCGATCCCTCATACTTTAAACCCTTTATTGACATTTTCAACTGTAGCTGCTTTGAAGTAAGCGGTGCTCAAAAGCTCACCAATATTTTTGTCTGTGATAGTTTGTCCTAGATCCTAGATTGAGACCATAAAGTTGTCACATGCTTGGCTATAGTAGGTTTTTAATGGGCAGAAAAATGACGCATCAGGAGCTAGAGACGATGCGATGTGTGGGGTGGCAACCCACCCATGATAATGTTTTTCACACTGCAATAGTCTGCAAAGTTATGTGAGATTTATGATTGTCAATAATCAACAGAGCAGGAGATTCTTTGCTTGGTTTAGTTCAGTCAACTAGTCATTTGGTCAACTAGTTTATAAATAGCTTCTGGTCACCGGCTTTCGAACGATATCTCCCTTGCTTCAATGCGTCCTTTAACCCCAGAGGAGATAGAAGCGCAAGGTCGCGTGGACAAACACACAGACAAATAAGCGTTTACAAGATTTAATAAAATGGACAACATAGTTTAATAAATTCCGAAACACGTTGCAAGATGACGAGCTCGTCATCTTGCCCCGCATTTCGGCCCGTCATCTTGCCCCGCATTTCGGTCCGTCATCTTGCCCCGGACTGCCTGTTTGAACGTATTCTTCTCCATTTCCATAAGAGAAGACGATTAATTGACATTTATTCAGGATACTAGGTAGTATTTAAACCAAGTTACTCATAAATACTAAAGATACACCATATAACTTATCTGTATCTGTAGTAGAGCTTATTTACAAATGCATAAAGTTAGACCGTGGCAACCGTAAACAATCAAAGCTTCAGAACTAACACAAATATGGCGATTTCAGCGTCTATATACTATTGCTGAACGAACAGCGGATAGAAGAGCCAGTAGTATGCAGTAGATGCTGTTACCTAGTAAAAAACGGAAAAAATAAGGCATTCGTCATCTGGCCCGGCTCATCTTTTTGTGTTCATTAATTGCTAATTCTATGGTTAAAGTTGACCATTTGCTGCTAACGGCTGCAATGGCAGCAAAGGCTATGAAATTAAAACTAGTTGCTGTAAAACACAGCTATTGCGATCAATTTCGATTCTAAAAGCCAAATTGACTTACACATAAAATTAATAAGGTAATCCCATTAACTCATATACGAACTGCTCAAACACTCATCCAAAAAAAAAAAGTTCTAAACCTTCTTTCGTTGTTACAATGTCGTATACACCTAAGGTGTTCGAAATGTAGAAATTTTCAATATTATTAACTTATAATCACTTTTTGTCTACGATTACAACGTAATAATATATTTGTATTACTTTTCCATACATTTTATGTATATACTAGAGGTACTACGGCTTTGCCCGGAGTAAAATGTTAAAAGGTCATTTGGTTTGCCTGTATAATAACAGTTAACGTCTACTGTGCGTTAATTTTACTTTTTTTCCCAAAATTTCTTCATATTTTTGGCAGGTCTGAAAACTGAGCATGTAGCTTAACAGAAACCCTCAGAATCCTTAGACATATTTTTAAAGAGGAAAGAAGTTTCCCTCCTTGCTTAAAACGCAAAATAACACATTTTTCCAAAATAAACATTATAGAAAGAATGTTGTGATAGCAATGTTTTACTAATTTACTGCAGATAATTCTATAAAAACTAAGAAAATAAAAGTAGACGACTTTTTCTTAACAGTTAAAATATTTATTCAAGCCCTTTTTAATGAAAGGATTAATCACTAAAATCCAAAATAAGCATATTTTCAAAAATGTTTTTAATTTTTTTAATTTTTTTTATTTTAAAGAAGTAATGAAACAACCAAAAGGAGTAAAAGACGTAGCCATGGTAACATGCAAATACAATTTCCGCTTCAAAAATAATTTCCATTTGTCTTTCATTTTTGATTTTAATCTCCAGCTTAATGATTTAGAACCGTTTGGCTAGCTGAATATAAGCCTGGGTTTAGATGTTGGTTTTCTGCAAACGATTCCTTTTCTTGTGCGCTTACTTTTTTCGGTTCTTCTTCATAATGTTTTTTCTTTGAAATTTTTAAAGAGCGAAATGTCTTATGAAACGATTCGTAGAACCGTGTGGAGTTCCGCACGGGTCGACTAGTATATTTCTTACTTCTCGAAACTTGATTTACGATTTCACAGCATAGAGCAAAAACTCAGATTCACTTTCAACTACTTCAACCTTTTTAGCTGAAGAACCTCTACGTCTACAAACTGGTGAAATATGACCTACTAGTTGACCCGTGCGGAACTCCGCACTGTGCTTCAAATCGTTTCATAAGGCATTTGGTTCTTTAAAAATTTCAAAGGAAGAACATTATGAAGAAGAACCGAAAAAAAGTACACGGAAAAAGTAAGCGCACAAGAAAAGGCGTGTAATTTGAAGACATCAGTAACAAAACCTCGTTAAATACAACGTTGAGATGATTTGATCATCGCTCACCTTTTGGTTGTACGTAATTTCAATGCAAACATAAATATCATTAAAAGTGTGGCTGAGTAGTGACTTGTGAAAAAGCAGTAATTGTGCATGTGAAAAAAAAAACAGGTTGTAGCAAATACAGTCCTGCCCATGTGAGCATCTGACGGGGAAAAAAGAAACATTAAAGAGATATTTATTGGCACGAATTCGAATTGGCGCCATTCTGATTAACAGCACGACACTCCAACAAACCTAGCAATTGCGCCTTCCTTTTCGAATGCTATTCATTGAAGGAATGCATAGTAAAAAACAGCAAAAAAGCTTTTTGCCGAAAAAAGTAATCAGATTATGCGTCTTTTTTTTTTTTTTTTTGTCATTAGCCAGCATAATACGATTTAAAATTATTTGTATAACACGGGATTTGATTAAAGAATGACGAATATCTGACGTAGCAATTGAAACAAACATTCTAGAGAAGTAATAAATTAGATTGAAAATAAGTGTTTTTATTTTTGAATATTGAACTATTTCCTATAGAAGGCTGCTTTAACCGTTACGGCTTAAATTCCCGCACATGTTTCTCTTTTAATCGAACACTTAAAATTCAAAACCAAAACCAGTTAACCTGAATCCGTTTTTTAAGTGTAATTTTAAACGTAGACAAAATGTATTTTTTTTCAGCAGAAAGCAGAGGAGTAGAAAATGATTTTTTACGAATGACGTTGATAATAATTTTAATGTTTTATATCGCAGTCGCACGAACAAAAAATTAAAGGTTTACTGGGTGAAACTCGTAGTTTCAATTTGGCCGGCGTTTTTTTTTTTTTTTTTCATTTGTAAAAAAGGTTGAACACTATTATTAGAAAAATCTACATTTCAGCATACAATGAAAATGTTTTTCTGCACAAAAAGGATTCCTTTGGGGTAAATCTAATGCTTTTTTGTAATTACATTATGCTTGTGGTCTGGATGGAGTCAAAGCTATAAAAAAAGGAAGAACACCCTTCGATTAACAGTCAACTTATCCGAACGATAACTGTAGCCTGCATAAAGGAGTCGAAACACCAAGTAGCATTCCCATTGCACTTATTTTATTACGTTTGTATGTTATGAGTACATGTAATGCGTAGTACTAATATAAATTTGATGTTATGTCGGACAGCCCAAACTTGCCCGAAGTTCAGATAGTTTATAGCCGAACGTTCTACCGAAAAAAACTTATCAATTAACCCGAACAACTAAGTCCAGTGCTTTTAAGCTTTATTAAAATATGAACACACACACAGGCTTTTTTTTTTTTTTGCCGGAAACGACGTAAAAAAATGGAAAACTGCATTAGAACTTTGCTTTAAAAAAAATGTATAAGAACTACAGGCTGCATCAAGGTTTTGAAACAGCAAGGGACGTTTTCGAAAACTTGATTTTTCGACCTTAAGTCTATTTTTCGTCATTAGCCAGCCTGATAAGCTTTAAAATAAGATAAGATATTGAAGAAAAATGTTTATTATTTTTGAAAATTTTTACAATTTGTAACCGCAGGCTGCTTGAAACGTTATAACTTAGATGGCAGCACGTGTTCATCATTTAACAGCACGGTTAAAATACAAAATAAATTGAACTATGCTCTTTTTTAAGCGTAGCTTTTCGAATGTAGTAAAAATGTGATAAGCTATTTGTTTTTTTTTTTTTTTGTTTTTTTTTGCTAAAAGAAGAAAAAATATATATTTTACTCTTCAAATTGAGGTAGTAATTTTTTTATTTGTACAAAGAGTCAAAAACTCATTAGAAGAATATATATTTCAATGTACGATTTACTATTTTTTTCTGAACAAAAAACGATTCTATTGTAGTCTAAAATCTTAAAGCTGTTACTTATATTTTCGCTTACATTATGCTTTAATTTTCTAACCAGAGCCAAAGCTTAAAAAAAAAAAAAAAAACGTACATTTCGGAAGTAATTTAGCACAAAGTCACATCAAGTTTTCGTAAGAGCAAAGAGCGTTTCCTTCTCATTTATTCTATATCCTCATGTTTGTTAGTCACTTAATTAAGTGTTCATGTAATGCACGATATTTCTCTAATTTTTTGATGCAGATTGTCCGGACGTGGGCCCGAACACGCATTCTCCTGGTTACGAAGAGAACGCTCTGCCGATCAAGCTATTCAGCTCTGTCGGTCGTCGTGCAAGTTAAAGTTATAAGTTTAACCGAAAACGTCATTCTGGTTATTTAAAACACGTTTTTCGGCTGAAAGAAACAATTTTTAGACCGTGGGTCTATTTTTCGTCAGTAGCCAGCACCATAAGCTTTAAAATAAGGTGTAAATCAAAGAAATCGATCAAGAATTGAGGAAAATCTGGCGTAGAAACCAAAAACAGGCTACAGAAATAATATATAAGGATTTTGCCACAACTGGGACATATGGCATTTTTGTACTTGCACTTAGCAAAATCATGTGTAGCACCACAACGATAACATTTCAAGTTTTTCTTGCCATTAGTATTTGCAGCAGAGTTCATACGTGGTTGACGGTTTTTATTTGCGTTAACGTGTTCAGTCTTACGAGCTTTATTCACAGCTGGTGTGAATGTTTTCATATTAGCGGCATCGCTTTCAGCAATTTCAATTGCAACAGTTGTTTCCACCGCATGTGATAGCTTTAAATCTTTTTTTGCGAGGAGTTGTCTTTGTATATTTTCATTACAAAATTCACATACGAATCTATCTCTTAACGCTTCGTCACTTAATTCCACTAAATAACGAGAAACGGATTCACCGATCAGTTGATTTCTTCTATGGAACCAGAAACGCTCAGCAATGATGATTGGAGACGGTTTAAAATGCTGTTTCAAGATACTTATTAATTTCTCGTGCTTTCAATCTCCTCGAGATTTTGGTAGCAGCAAATTTCGAAGAACTTTGTAAGTTTTTACTCCTATTACGGAAATGAAAACAGATACTTTCTTATTTTCGACTGCGTCGTTTCCAAGATAAAAATGTTCCAACTGCTCCACGTATCAGCTTGGAACTCGTATAAAGTTCCAATGAGACCTAACTTGCTCATTCAACTACGGTGCGTTTTAACCAACTTTTAGAGTTCACTTTCACTCACCTCGTCGCCATTATAATAACTTGTAGAAAAATTATGCAATACTGCGTAAGAGATGAACAGAATGAATAGAAAAGTGACAAACACGATATTAAAAAGAACCAACCTTTATTTTCAAGCACGGAAACTTTACTGACTTAGTGTTTGCGTTGCCAATCAAGAAGTTTAAACTAAACATCACAAATATTGATACCATATAAAATCAATGAACTGCAATTAATAGTGTTTTTAAGAGACATCTAGTCTGTTGAAGTAAAATTTTTTTGTGTTTTTGTTTTAATAATTTAGTTTTTTAAAACAGTTGATAATTTAACTTTTTTCCGTAATTAATGAACTATTATACTGGCTTTAAAAATATCCTTAAAAAAAAGTAACACATATACGCTATACACCACACACATATCAATATACTTCTCTGTATACGTACATATATATTTTGTTTTCGTTATCCGTTTTTGTTTCCAGAAAGAAAGTGCTTTCTTTACTATCATACAGAAAACTGGAAACGCTTTGCCCTTGCACGTTTCTTCTGGCAAAATAGGCGCATTAAATGGAACTACTTTTCTTACTTTCTCTCGTTACTGTATTTCTTGTTGAAAGACTATCCAGTGTCATTTCAGAGAAGCAAAAGAGTTTCCTAAATGGCGTACACGACGGAAAAACACTTACGGACTTGTGTACTCGAAGTGTTTTTGTCCTTAGTTTAAATGGGATGAATTGTTTCTATATAAAAACCATATAGTCGGGAAAAAAAAGTTGCGACTTTTCTAGTTGTAACTTGAGTTTTGCTGTATGGAATTTTTTAGTAGGAGTTATTGGCTAAATGAAAACATACCTTTTTAAAAAATGAACAATATAAGCTAGTGTAGGAATCTGTCATCATCATTTAAAAATAAGGAGTTAGAAATATGGTTAGTCAATTTGTTGATTATTAATGCATGTTTCTTCGTGAACTTGCTTGAAATGGTTGTGGTTTTTACTTTAATGTTGTTCATTTGACTCTCAATTATTTCTTCGCTCATCTCCGATATGGGAGAGGGTTTTTCTAGAAAGAGTGAACTGTATTGCAAGAAGAAAGTTTTTTTATTTTTATTTTTTCGAACTTATGTGTGTGTGTGTGTTTTCTTCTCTATTCGTTGTTAATTGTTTGTATGTTGTGCTCATTTTATTTTGTGTATTTTGTACTGTTGTGCCTCTTACCTTCGGGCCCTATGTGATACTATGTGGTGCATAGGGAGTTTCTTTTTGTGTCTAATAAAAAAAAATACAAAAAGAAGCAGTATGATCTTATTACACTCCTTCTCTCTCATTAAATCCGTCATTTTGAATTGCATTAGGGATGCGGTTCCAAACCTTTTTAATTGTTGTGAACCCCTTTCAACGTGCCAAAGAAATTGCCAAACCCTTTCTAGTCAGTAACAGATTAAAAAAAATTGTGATAATGAAAAAAAAAAAAGAAAGAAAACAACAAATTTTGCATAACTTTTTTTTTTTGTTTTAAGTTGCTCATAAAATCATAACAGTAATGAAAAGAGTTTTGTTTCTTTTTCTTTTACAAAATTGTTTTATAAAAGATTATACTTCACTCTAATTAGTGCACCAAAAACAAACTTCATAACAAAAACTATTTCCCCCCCCCCCCAACTACAAGAATATTTTGCTGCACGAAAAAAAACAAAAAAAAAAAAAAAAAAAAAACAATTCCTTTATTAGATGTAATGCAAATCATGTTGGGTAATTTTTCTGAAGAAAATATTTTACTTATTGATAGTCTTCTGCTGATATTTTTGGTTCAAATGGTTTAGAAAATAATTGTCAAATGAGACAGTGAGAAGCAAAGGGATGTAAGGGGCAAAATTAAAAATTTGGAGGTAACCAGTGCACATGGTAGGTGAACCTCTCCTCTGTTTTTGAGCAAGAGACAGAGGAGCCCCAACCGTTGCTGCTAGTAGCCCCAGTAGTTGCTGTTATACAGCATGACTTCGAAAAAAATTCAACGAAAACCTACCTAGGATGTTATCTTTAAACTCGTTTTACTCAAAACTTGAAAATATCCACTTATATCCCTTTTGCTTATCACTGCCTTAAATGTTAATTAAAGATGCCTCAAATGTTAGTACATGCTCCTTGTTTTATTTTATCCAGTTTTATTGAAATATTTCAATATAAAAAGGTACAAAGAAGAACTAAATTAAACGTGTTAAAAATCCGCCATAAGAGAATTATTTTAGCAAAACCCTGGTAGTTTGCTTACCACCGGTTGGGAGTTTATGCTCTAGAGGGACAAGGGCAAAGTGTGTACACTCAATGTAAATTATACCAAACATCGCAAAAACCACGCTAATTTACATGCACATACCTTGATTTCTCAGTGTCGCCAGGCAACTTCTCTCCTCCGCCCAATCTCCCCCTAAATGATGGACCTGTCACTCACAGTTGCTGCTACAAATTTCAGATTTAACATTTTATACCTGTAGAAATATGTTTAAAAAACGAACAATCTAGTGTAGATTCGATAGCAAATCTCTAAACTAATTGGTTTCTGTACTTTACACCGTTAAAAGATATAAAAACTCAAAGGCTGGAAACATGGAAAATGAACGAATGCTGAATACTAAGGTTTTGCGAAACATTAAAACTGTAGAAATGCTTCCGATAGACTTAATAACAATTTTGTTTAAATCATAAATTGATGTATAATGACCAATTTATTTGCATTGTTTACATAATAGTAAAGTATGTTCAATTTAATGCACTAAGTAACCTAAAGTTTAATATGCCTCAAGCGTCAACACATTAAACAAATGAGCATTATACTGAGTCGTCCGTTGGGAGAAAATACAGTTTACGCATTTCGAAATTCTATCAGGGGCAACAGACGTTTATTGCTTTTTGTTTTTCAGTTGACCATTGATGGAACCAAACGCCTCACTTAGATTTACAAAAGAAGAGAATGCCGTGGGGGGGAAAAGCCAATATTAATCAATTACTGGGAATGTCATTCTTAAAGAAAGCCTTTAGAATATTTGGTTACTCTTTCTTGCAGGGTATTCAAGATTTTATCCTGATAACTTATCTGATTTCAGACTTTGATTGGAATTTCTATTCTGTATAAAAATGTTCTTGCAAAACTCTTTCAAGCAAAATAAGCCATTGATGTTTTTCCCACAGGAACTAGCTAATCATCAAGTTTGAAAAACGACTAGCAAAAATAGTCATTTAGAAAAAAAGCTTTATAAATCGGTAAGTATTATCAATTATTTAAGTGGTTTTTTATAGTATTGCTAAGTATTTAAAATAAAGAGGGGATTTCGTTCGAAAAAATAAAAACTCGTGTTCATCCCGATTATTATATCAAATTATACTAGGGGAGACTGGGGTAATAACAGACACCTAAGGAAAAATGAATATAAAACTTAACTTTGTGTTAAATTTGAAAAGCAATCATACAAAATTGCTTACATACACCGTAAAGTGGGGCTACTTGAAACTATTATTTTATTAGTGAACAAGAAAATTAAGAACATAGCAACAAGAAAAAAAAAAACTGAGTTTGACTATAAATGACACAAATACAAGAAATCAGAAAATTATGTGAAAAAAAAAGTTACGAACTATTGAACTAAATCAAAAGAACATAATAAACCAGTTTTAGTTCCTTCACGAAAAATCAGGAAATTTATTTTTAACTACTCTGCATATTAAAAAATGTATACCCAAGCGCACCAGAGTTGGTGTATTTAACATCTCACAACGTCTATCAACTTATTAACGCATCGATAGAGCAAAACAAAGTTGCCAGTAAGAAGTAAGTAAAAATCAACTTTCCGGCATTTAATCTCATTACATCAATTTACTGTTTTCATTTTAAGTTTTTAGAATTTAAAATACTATTAAGAATTAGGAAAACAATTAATAATACTGATGCAGTAACAGATTTTTTATTTTGCAATTTAACTTTGAAAAAACATTTAATATTTTTTTTTTAAATGAATCATTTTAATTTTGAATCACAAGATTTTTTTTCTTTTTGTGGGGGAGGAGGGATTTATCAGTTGTGTGTCCTTCATGGGCATTGAAAATTCGTATTTAGCATATCTGCAGTTTTCCTTGCAAAGCCAGATATTTTATTTTTTATTTGTTATCTACCGATCGAAATATTCCCCCCAAGAAAATTTCGAAACGACGTAGATTTATACCGGGAAATGTTACGAGATTTCTCGGGTTTCCACCAGTTTCCTGTGAAAATCAAGTACAGCGTCCAAGACGTTTCTTGAATTACTACAAAATTGCATGAATGCAGATTTCTCACTGTTTTAAAACATACAATATTTTTAGTTATCCGTGTCAAAAATAGCTCATATATTGAGCAAGGACCCTTCCAGGTTGAATGAGTCCGAAAAGAGGACAATGTGTAGCTACAGGGTATGAAGTATTTTAAAAGTTTTAGGCAAATAAGCTATTCGAACAGGATATGAACCAGTACAAGAATTATAGGCAAATTACCTATTCGACCAGGATATGAAGCATTGCAAGAGGCAAATTAGCTATTCGATATTTGCTTACAATTCTGCTTTAGCATTGGCCTAGCTTCATTAGCTTTCCTGGCCAATCGGGGAAGTATTAGTCCATTAACATAAACATATTTTAGTTCTCTCTGAAGGTTTTGATTTGTTCTCAAAAGGTGACTGGCTTGTACTGGGAAGGTTTCGGAATACTCCAGAAATATTCCGAGTTATTTCAGGAAAGTTATTGAAGTTTCAGTGGGAACTTTTCTTGTTTTTTTGCCAGATATAATATTGGCAGAAATGAATCTCATTATTTTCCAGGAACATTTGTGATTTTTTTTTAATGTCGGTTAAAAAAAAAAGAAAAGAAAATAATTATGCCAAAGCACTTATGAAAAAACATTTTATTCCAATCAGCGAATTTCTTGAAAAGTAGCTTGTGGATTATAAGCCATTTAATATTACTTGCGGAAGGGACTTAACTAAGTTTCTGCAAAGAGAGACTGGCAAAAAGAGCTCAAGGAGAATCGAAAATTGTCTTCAGGGTCAAGGCCCAGTGCCGTCAGTTTTTTGCGCGCTAAGAAGGTTTTGCAACTGGCGTCACACAGATTAGTAAGTGGCGAATATACTTGATTTTTCAAAATGTATGTATGCTAAAAGTTTTAATGATGTCGGAGTTTTTATGCAGGGTCAGTTGTGGTAGAGGAAAACACAATGTCAATGTCTCAACGAGAGATTCCTTCCTTTCTTTTGTATGAATGAAGACAAAATTTTGTACAGTCACACTGTAAAAAAATTCCGAAACTTTACTTGTTATTTCCGCGGAATGTTTCGGGATTTCAGAGGTTTTGACATATTTCCCAATAAAATCCAATATCTTCGCCAAAAAGTTTCCTGAATTTCTAAAAAAATGCATGAAGGACGACTTTCCACCGGAGTGAAAACTATTTTTTGCCGCCAGTTTAAAGATTGCCTAAGAGTGTTTATTAAGTGAATCGGCTTTAGCGTGATTACGATCTGTCCGGATTAGAGCCCCTTGAAAAAGACAGGCTGACTTATCCGACATTTTGGTTCCAAGACAGAATTGGATCCAACCTCGTTTCTAGTATTTATAAATACGTCATAATATTCGCTGGTTGCTAAGTCGTAAAATAATTGATGATAAGTTGAGTAAAATGTCACTTTAGGTAAATTTTGAAAGATAACTTCGTTTACAAATTCAGCTAAAATGTATCGGGAAATGTTTACGGTAATAAACCTCATTTTCATACCTTATTTGTTTTTAATTTGTATTAATTAAATTGTATCCATCCACAGAATAAAATAATCAAACATCAATCGGGCAACACACCTAAAGTTTGGACACCAGTTTTCTGCAATGAGGCTTTTGTACAAATGTTTATTTTTTTCGCCCGATAATTTTGGAACCAAAATGTCGGATAAGTCAGCTCCCCTTATATAGGAGCCTTATTCCGGATTGACTAATTCCCAAAGGAAACACGTAAGTCACAGGACAGTTGCAGCTTTGCGAAGCAGGAATTGCAGGCAGGACTATGCTTGATTCTTGCTTGCAATTTTCGTGTGCTTTGGATATGGATGTTCTAATGCTTCTGATTCTTTCTTGGTAAACCAGGAAAGCTGTTGGCAATAACTTTAAACCTACTTAATTACTCTAGAAGGTTCCCGAGACATGATTGGCTTTAACAGGGGAGATTTTCCAATAATTCAGAAATTTTCAAGGATAATTTCAGAAAGGTTACTGACTTTTATCAAAAAACGCTTCTGGTTTTTGCAAGATATGTTACTGGCTGAAATTGGGCACATCAGCTGCCTGTTATTTTCCAGGAACGTTTCTGAATCGTTTTTACAGTGCATAGAAAAAAAAACGAAACACTATTCGGCCATTATAATATGTTAGAAAGGAAAGAAAAGTGTCAACCAATATTGTTTAAAGTCTTCTTTAAAACTACGTAGGTAAAATTATGATGAGGGACCATATACAAAGCGAAATTGCCACGACGTCTCGATTTTCAAATGGAAACCCCTATTTTGTGCTACATAATTATGTTTAGACAGCAAAATGCAACCTTTGCACGAAATTTCATTGCAGTCTGTGCAGTAAACAAAAGTTATTCACGAAAAACGATTTCGAGCCCATCACTACAGTTGAAACGCTACTTTCAAGGTCGCAGTTAATAAGAATACGGAATGTAAAAAAAGATCGAGATTTTTTAGCTGAATTCAGGATTTTTTAAAAAAATTCTCTGTTTTTTCATAATTCAATACTTTTTGGTCGATAACGTTACTCCACAAAGCGATATGGGGTCGAAAATATTTCTTTCTGAAAAATAGTTAAAATATTTACTGATTTTTGTCTATCTGGTTTAACTTTAGAAAGACAGATAGGGTCTAGTATGTTCAACGCATAGATCGTTGTTGAATAAATTGAATAATGACAAATTGAAAGTAATGGAACTTTTTGACCTTTCATAATATTAACCTATTGGATTGCTTATTTAATCATTCAGCCCTTTACCTCCTAGAAATGTAAATATTGAACCTTATTAGTTAACCCGTGCGGAACTCCGCACTGTGCTTCGAATCGTTTCATGTGGCATTTCGCTCTTTAAAAATTTCAAAGAGAGAACATTATGAAGAAGAATCGAAAAAAATAAACGGAGTAAAGTAAACGGAAAAAAGTAAACGCACAAAAGAAGGCATGTAATTTGAAAGCATCAGCAACAAAACCTCGTTAAATACAACGTTGTAATGTGATCATCGCTCATCTTTTGGTTGTACGTATCAGTAATTGTGCATGTAAAAAAATTGTTTGGGCAAATGCAGTTCTGCCTATTTAAGCATCTGGCGGAAAAAACAAACAATAAAGATATATTTATTGGCCCGGATTCGAACTGGCACCATTCTGGTTTAAAGTAAGACACTCCAACCAACCAAGCAATCGCGCCTTCGTTTTCCAATGATATTCATTGAAGCAATCCATATATATTATTTCTGTAGCCTGTTTTTGGTTTCTACGCCAGATTTTCCTCAATTCTTGATCGATTTCTTTGATTTACACCTTATTTTAAAGTTTATGGTGCTGGCTACTGACGAAAAATATCCATATATATTATTTCTGTAGCCTGTTTTTGGTTTCTACGCCAGATTTTCCTCAATTCTTGATCGATTTCTTTGATTTACACCTTATTTTAAAGTTTATGGTGCTGGCTACTGACGAAAAATAGACCTACGGTTTAAAAATTGTTTTTTGAGCCGAAAAAACCTGTTTTAAAGAACCAGAATGAGACTTTCGGTTGAACTTATAACTTTAACTTGCACTATGACCGACAGAGCTGAATAGCTTGATCGGCAGAGCGTTCTCCTCGTAACCAGGAGAATGCGTGTTCGGGCCCACGTCCGGACAATCTGCATCAAAAAATTAGAGAAATATTCGTGCATTACACGAATACTTAATTAAGGGAATAACAAATATGAGGGAATAGAATAAATGAGTAGGAGATGCACTTTGCTGTTATGAAAAATTGATGTGGTTTTGTGCTAAAGTACTTCTGAATTGTACGTTTTTTTTTTTTTAGATGCTTTGGCTCTGGTAAGAAAATTAAAGCATAATGTAAGTGAAAATATAAGTAACAGGTTCAAGATTTCAGACTACAATAGAATTGTTTTTTGTTCAGAAAAAAATAATAAATCGTGTATTGAAATATATATTCTTCTAATGAGTTTTTGACTCTTTGTACAAATAAAAAAATTACTACCTCATTTTGATGGGTAAAATACATATATATTTTTTTTTGGTGCAAAAAAAAAAAAAAAAAAAAAAAGCTTATCACATTTTTACTACATTCGAAAAGCTATTCTTAAAAAAGAGCATAGTTCAATTCATTTTGTATTTTAACCGTGCTGTTAAATGATGAACACGTGCTGCCATCTAAGTCATAACGGTTCAAGCAGCCTGTGGTAACAAATTGTAAAAATTTTCAAAAATAAAAACATTTCTCTCCAATATGTTACCTTATATATTATTCCCCTCTCATTTTAAAATTTATCAGGCTGGCTAACGACAAAAAATAGACTTACGGTCGAAAAATCAAGTTTTTGAAAACGCCCCTTGCTGTTTCAAAACCTTGATGCAGCCTGTAGTTCTGATGCATTTTTTTTAAAGCAAAGTTCTAATGCAGTTTTCCAATTTTTTACGTCGCTTTCGGCAAAAAAAAAAAAAAAAAGCCTATGTGTGTGTTTATATTTTAATAAAGTTTAAAAGCACTGGACTTAGTTGTTCGGTTAAATTGATAAGTTTTTTTCGGTAGAGCGTTCGGCTATAAACTGTCTGAACTTCGGGCAAGCTTGGGCTGTCCGACATAATACCAAATTTATATTAGTATTACGCATTGCATGTACTCATAACATACACACGTAATAAAATAACTGCAGTGGGAATGCTACTTGGTGTTTCGATTTCTTTATGCAGGCTACAGTTATTATTCGGATAAGTTGACTGTTAATCGAAGGATGTTCTTCCTTTTTTTAAGCTTTGACTCCATCCAGACCACTAAACATAATGTAAGCATAAAAAAGTATATGATTTACCTTAAGGGAATACTTTTTGTGCAGAAAAACATTTTCTTTGTACGCTGAAATGTAGATTTTTCTAATAGCAGTGTTCGACCTTTTATACAAATGAAAAAAATTCTACGCCAAATTAAAACTCCGAGTTTCACCCAAAAAGTACATTTTGTCTACGTTCGAAAAATTACACTTAAAAAACGGACTCAGTTCAACTGATTTTGGTTTTGAATTTTAAGTGTTCGATTAAAAGAGAAACATGTGCGTACATTTAAGCCGTAACGATTAAAGCAACCTTCTATGTGAAATAGTTCAATATTCAAAGATAAAAACACTTATTTTCAATCTAATTTTTTACTTTTCTAGAATGTTTATTTCTATCCCTACGTGAGACATTCGTCATTCTTTAATCAAATTCCATGCTTTACGAATAATTTTAAATCGTATGCTGGTTAATGACAAAATATAAAAGCATGATCTTATTATTATTATTTTTTTTTTTTTGGCCAAACGCTTTTTTGCTGTTTCTTACTACGCATTCCTTCAATGAACAGCTTTCGAAAAGGAAGGCGCAATTGCTAGGTTTGTTGGGGTGTCGGGCTGTTAATCAGAATGGCGACAATTCGAATCCGTGACAATAAATATCTCTTTAATGTTTCTTTTTTTCCCTCATATGCTTACATGGGCAGGACTGTATTTGCCACAACCTGTTTTTTTCAAATGCACAATTATTGCTTTTTCACGAGTCATTACTCAGCCACTTTTAATGATATTTATGTTTGCATTGAAAATATGTACGACCAAAAGGTGAGCGATGATCAAATTATCACAACGTTGTATTTAACGAGGTTTTGTTACTGATGTCTTTAAATTACATACCTTCTCTTCTGCGCTTACTTTTTTTCGGTTCTTCTTCATAATATTCTTTCTTTGAAATTTTTAAAGAGCGAAATGCCTTATGAAACGATTCGAAGCTCAGTGCGGAGTTCCGCACGGGTCGACTAGTGTGTAATAAAAAAAATCAGCAAAAAAGCTTTTTGTCAAAAAAAAAAAAAAAAAAAAAAACCGTGCGTTTATGTTTTGTCATTAGCCAGCATAATACGCTTTAAAATTATTTGTAAAACATGGAGTTTGATTAAGGAATGAGGAAGATCTCGCGTAAATATTGAAACAAACATTCTAGAGAAATAATGAATTAGATGAAAAAAAAGTGTTTTTATTTTTAAAATTGATGCAATTTCACAGAGCAGGCTATTTCAACAGTTACGGCTTGAAATAGCTCAAGTTTCTCTTTTAAATGAACATTTAAAATTCAAAACCAAAAACCAGTTTAACTGAGTCCGTTTTTTAAGTGTAATTATTCCAACGTAGATAAAATGCATTTTTTTTTTACCGCCGAAAACAGTCCAGTATAAAGTGATTTCTTACTAATGAAATTGATAATAATTTTAGTGTTTTACATCGTATTCGAATAAATAGTTAAAGGTTTACTGGGTGAAACTTGTAATTTCAATGTGGCGCAGTATTTTTTCATTTATACAAATAGTCGAACACTGCTATTAGAAAAATCTTTATTTCAGCATTCAATGAAAAAGTTTTTCTGCACAAAAAGGATTTCCTTGATGTCTGAATTTTTAAATCTAATACTTTTTTTCATGCTTACATTATACTTAGTGGAACGGAGTCAAAGCTTTAAAAAAAAAGGAAGAAAGAAAGAACACCCTTCGATTAATAGTCAACTTATCTGAATAATAACTGTAAAATGCTTAAAGGAGTTGAAACGCCAAGTAGCATTCCCGTCGCATTTATTTTATTGCCATACGTGTGTCGTTTAATGTATGTTATGAGTACATGTAATGCGTAATATTTATATAAATTAGCTATGATATCAGTCATCCTCTGCAGGGCCCTAACTTTAGTTGAACAAGTTTATAACCGAATGCTCTACCGAAAAAAAAAAAACTAATCAATTTGACCGAGCAACTGAGTACTGAGCTTTTATCTGCATAAGAACTACAGGCTGCATCAAGGTTTTGGAAAAGCAAGGGGCGTTTCCGAAAAATTGATTTTCAGACAGTAAGTCAATTTTTCGTCATTAACCGGGCCCGATAAGCTTTAAAAGGACGGGAGAATTTCTTCATGAAATAAGAAAGATCTCGCATACCGACAGAAAAATAATCCACAGAAATAATATATATAAGATAGGATATTGAAAAGAACTGTTTTTATTTGTGAAAATTTATACAATTTGTTATCGCAGGAATATATAAATTTCGGACTGGAAAATATAAATTTCCGTTAATGAGCAAACCCTTCATACTCGTACTTTATTTGGTTAGAGTGAATTAACACAGTGGACAAACACAGTGGTTATTCTAGCAGCTTTTTTCTAATCAAAAAACGAGAATTTGTTTCAAATCCAAATTTGGGGCGAAAGATCATAATTCGTGGAATCACTGAAAAAGTAAAACATAATCGGTGGTTTTAGTTAAACATACAATGGCTCTTAAAAGCAATTTAGGTAATTTCCCAATGCTGTTTCCAGCAACGACATTCGAGATGGATCAAACCTGTAATTTAAAAAGTTATTTTAGCTTAAAACAAGGTGAACCGAAATTAGGCGTCATGTTATTTCTCAAATTTTGTAACTTTGCACTTGCAAACAAAGCATAGCATTATTTGGTATTGTTCTGTGCACCATATACGTGGAAGCGAACATTTTCTAGTGCATCGGACAGCAGGATTTCGCACCTGAGGTTAAACTACACGCAACATACCAACAGCCAGATTAGTCTATCCAGAGGCTGCAATTTTGTCCTTGCTTTTGCTTTAGCAGTTTGGAATCAGAACTAATCATGATGGAGGCAGAAGTCAACTCATTTTAGCAGACAGTGCAAACTAACTGGTAGGTAAAGTAAATTTATGTGCTTTATGTTTACTGCCTCTCGCTGGTGAGTTACATTTTCTTAATTCACCAATTTGTTGGCACTCTCAGCTTTAATGATATGACATCTGCTTCAATGGCCGGTTGATTCCAGTTCATTGTTATGTCATCTTTTAAGAGTTAACAGAATAGTCTTCGGATGAAAAATCCACAGGCCATATTCGGCTCGCGAAGCTCGCCCGTGTGTCCCGTTTGCTTGAATTAAAAAATCAGATTATAGAATTAGTTCCAATATCATACAACTGGAGCCGAATACTCAGAAATTGGTTTCTGAAAAATATGCATTTAGTAAAATTAGCATCCAGTAGTTGATAACTTTTTTTTTGTAATTTTCTTTCTTTGTTCATGTTATTTAGAAAAGAAGAATATATTTTGAAATTTTATCTTTGGCTTGCGAGAATGATAACAGAGAAAGTAAATAGTAAAATAGTCTTTATTTAATAATTAAAAATAGACAAAATCTCTACTTAATCTCACATCAAAATTTATGTTTTGTTAAATTTTTCATGAAGGAAAAAAATCACAATTAGCCACAACAACTACTTTTTTGCGTGTAGAATTCGGGCTTAAAGCAGGCAACCCACTACTGCCACTCTGGCGAGTGACATTTCATCTCCTACATCTTAACTCATTGAAAATTATTCAAACACTTTACTGAAAAATAATTCGTAGAAATCAGCAAACTGATCTGAGAGCAAACATTACCTATTGACGCATCTTGATTCTGTTAAAGGAGAAATTTCACACTGTCGTCCATTTTTCAAGTGCTTTTTCCCGATTAAGACAGCACAATAACTTTTCGTTTTAGCAAATTATCACTGACCAGAGCCATTCTACACTGCCCATTGCAACGTGACCAGCAAGACATGAGGTTTTATTTTATGTTCCTGCGGAAAAGTTGTGTATGTTATTTTTTTTCAAAGTCATTGTTTTACAAAAGGAATATACTGTTATGGTTTAACGCAGAAAACAAACAGAAGTATTTTATGTGTAGCTTTTAATTTAAAATGTTCTGTAAAATATTCTTTTATTTGACAAAGAAATAGTGTTTCGCATTATTTACCTATTGATGCTTAAACGATATCCACATAAAACTGATGATTGCAATATTGTGTTGTTCTTCTCCAGAGACAGCGACTAAATTTATACATTTAAAAAAATCATAGACGTAACTTTAATGCAGAAAAACCATGTTTTGCTGGTTTGCTCATTTTGTTGAACAATTTTGCTCTTTTTTTACGAGGAAACCAACTTTCATAATTTCATTTTAAAAAAATATACGGTCCCTTAAAATGGAAAAAAAAATGAAATTTTAAGCGTAGCGCAAAAACTACTGAATATTATGAGCTTAAATTTTAGATTCCAACCCAAAAGCTCTTCTTGATTTTTTTTTCTATTAAAAGTTAATATGAAGTTTCAGAACGTATTTTTTTCAAAAAATATTATCATAAAAAACTAAATTTACGTTTTAGCTGTTGTAAATGATGTTTTCAGTATTGGGTGTAAAAATATTAAAATATGTTGTTACATTACGAGAGGGATTTTTCAAAACTCTATTCTAAAGTAACGGCTGGACCAATTTAAGCAAAATTTTGTATACTAAGTTAAAAAAGGATGCTGATTACAAATATGGGATAAAAAAGCTCGATTTAATATGAAGACGACCCTTTAACAACATTTTACTAATATAATTATGTAGAACATATTATTCCTGAAAAAATAACATCTTACACGTGTCTCGATTGTCATTCGTCTTCGAATACGAGCAAGTTTTTTTTTCTATGACTCAACATTATGCTCTACACAAAGCTATTTGAGAGTAACTGAGTATGAAAAATTTGACTTTATGTCTGCTTGGTAATTAATGCAAACATATTTCCTTTTGCCCCAGAGACTAGGGGACAAATGAAAACGCCCCATGAACTTCCCCATTTGGTTAAAGTAGGTGGATAACTATCAGTTTAGAAGCTTAAAAACTACAACACTAACAATACTCGATATGATTCCCGTAAGTCGCATTCTACCGGGTATAATAATTAAGAAACTTCCCCGGTTAAAGCCATGCTGGAACCTTTAAGGGAAGGTGGGTACGTGTAAATTAACCGATTAGAATCTTCCTGATTTACTACGAAAGTTCCAGAAGCAAAATTACAACCATTGCAAAAACTGAGGTAGAAATACTAGTAAGAGCAAAACATCTCCCTCGTCTTGCAAAGCTGCGGCTACCTAGAGCCCCCTTGAAAGGACAGGCTGACTTATCCGACACTTAAGTTCCAAAGCAAAATTGGATCTAACCTCGTTGTTTCTAGTATTTATAAATACGTTATAATATTCGCTTGTTGCTATGTCGTAAAACAATTTATGATAAAGTGAGTAAAATGTCACTTAAGGTAAATCTAGAAAGATAACTTAGTTCACAAATTCAACAAAAATGTATCGGGAAATGTTTACTGTAATAAACTTCATTTTTTCACCTTATTTGTTTTTAATTTCTATTAATTAAATCGTCTTCATCTACAGAATAAAATAATCAACCATCAATCAAGCAACACAACTAAAGCTTGGAAACCAATTTCCTGAAATGTGACCTTTGTACAGATACTAGTAATTTCGCTCGACAGTTTTGAAACCATAAAGTCGGCTCCCCTTACATAGGAGCCTTACGGATACCCAGTGGATTCTTTTGCTCTTCATCAGAAGCTAATCTAACCAGTGACTTATTCACTCTTTTTGGGGGTTAGTCAAACTGGACGAAACGTTAACTCGCTAAAGCTGATGCACTTAATAAACACGCCCCAGTCAATCTTTAAACTGGTAGCAAAAAGATTTTTCACTACAGTGAAATGTCTGTATTCGTACAACCTGTGCCGATTCAGGAAACTTTTTTAGCAAGATTTTTGGTTTTTAGGGGAATAGATGAAAGCCCGTGAAATCCGGAAACGTTGCCAGGAAATAATCAGTGACGTTTCAAATTTGTTTTACAGTATAAATTATACGCTGAGTTTATATAAAACTAACACGAAAGAGTAAATTGCATCAAAATCTTTGAAAACATAAAAAAATAAGTAAAAATAAAGAACGATAAACTGAGTGGTTTTCACTGACGTAGGAGTATAGTGTTAATGGACCAAATGGGAATACCTAAATTGCGCATCAAAAGGAACTGGAAAGCTAAAATTCATAAATAAATATTTTTAGCAACTTTCCTAAGACGTAAAATAAGTTAACCAGTTGGTTTCCAGACTTGTTGAAGAGAAAATAAGTATGATCTCCGAACTTTAAATACAGTAAAGCACCGTTTATACGCTTTTATCAATTATAGGTTTTTAAATTGAGCTCGAAAAATCTAACATATATTAATGCATACCTATTATGAGGTTTTTTTCATTTGCACGCTTTTTTCATACACTGTAAAACGTATACGAAACGTTACTGATTATTTTCGTGTAACGTTTCTGAATTTTAATGGTTTTTATCCACTTACTGGAAAAATCCAGTATCTGTGTCAAAAAGTTTCTGAATTTCTACAAGTTATCCGAATGCACACTTCTCACTGATGGGAAAAATATTTTTCGCTCGCAGTTTAAAGATTAACTGAGAGTTTTTATAAAGTGCATCGGCTTCAGTTTGATTGCGGCCCGTCCAGACTGATTAAGCTTCCTAAAGGAGAGACTAAGTCCGCTGGCTGCGTAGTTTTGCCAGAATTGCAGGAGAGTAAAATGCTTGATATTTTCTTGCAATTCTGTCTTTGCTTTGGCCACGTTTCCAATGTTGATTTTGGAACCTTCGAACCTTCCGATAAATCAAAAAGGTGGCACGCTAGTATATATATATATATATATATATATATATATATATATATATATATATATATATATATATATATATATATATATATATATATGTATATATATATATATATATACATATATATATATATAGTAAAATGTGTAGTTTCACATACACGGGTAGCACAGAAATAAGTGTATGTAACAACGAAGATAAACAACAATAACAACAACAAAAATGAACATGGAACGTTAAAAAATAAACTAGGAACATTGAAAACAAGAATTGATGAAATCATGGGTATTAAACTGCTGCTACGTTTACGAAGAGCTGGAGCAGCTGGCATATTACATATTCTGCAAGGTTTCTGTGCGGGTCAGTATCATACATGCAGCAAAATTGATTTGAATTAACGAACTAATATGTGTAGCTACTTATAAGGCTTAATATAGAAGGCAGGAAAATTATCAAACGTTATATATGCTTATTTTTTGTATATATGCAATAATTTTTATAAATGTAAATAGTATGCTTATTAGTAATATGCTGTCATGTATTACCAACCCCCCAGCTCTGACCTGCAAAATAAAAAGAAAAAATTACATACCACATGATTTCAAACATTTCGTCGACAACAATGTCTATGTCTAGGTATCCATTTGCCAGAGACGAAAATCCGATGCCACGCCAATCGAACAGGTCGCTGGGGCAGGGCATCCAAAAAGCACCTTCCTATCGAAAGGATTTCAGCACTCTTTATCATCAAAGTTACCCAGTTACACTGTTGCCAAATCGCAGTTGTTTGGGTGGAAACTAAATCTGTCCTTGTTGAAGAAAAGATTTCTTGAACAAATTAAGATAATAAAATGTGAAATTGGCAGGATAAAAATTGTAATAGTAGAGATTTGCAGCAAATTTGAAGATTTGTTTATTAAATTGAGAATTGTTGCTACAAATTTTAAAGAATCTGCTTAGCTGTCCAATTATAATATTAATGAAGATCTTTTTATGTAAATTACTGTACCAATGTGGCATACTTTTTGTGTAAAAATTGAAGTTATCTTTTTTATCATAGATATCTGTAATAAGGTTAGAATCAACAATTTTGAAAGAAATGTCCAGAAAATCGGCAGACAGAAAGTTGTCATTGGCTTTATTGAGCTGTAGATTTTGTGGATAAATTAAAGGGAAAATGTCATCCATACTTTTGTTGAAGATAAGGATGTCATCTATATACCTGAAAATATCATGTTTTTTATTATACTGTACTGTGTATTTAAATTCATAGAAATTCTATGAATTTAAATACACAGTACAGTATAATAAAAAACATGATATTTTCAGGTATATAGATGACATCCTTATCTTCAACAAAAGTATGGATGACATTTTCCCTTTAATTTATCCACAAAATCTACAGCTCAATAAAGCCAATGACAACTTTCTGTCTGCCGATTTTCTGGACATTTCTTTCAAAATTGTTGATTCTAACCTTATTACAGATATCTATGATAAAAAAGATAACTTCAATTTTTACACAAAAAGTATGCCACATTGGTACAGTAATTTACATAAAAAGATCTTCATTAATATTATAATTGGACAGCTAAGCAGATTCTTTAAAATTTGTAGCAACAATTCTCAATTTAATAAACAAATCTTCAAATTTGCTGCAAATCTCTACTATTACAATTTTTATCCTGCCAATTTCCCCTTTTTATTATCTTAATTTGTTCAAGAAATCTTTTCTTCAACAAGGACAGATTTAGTTTCCACCCAAACAACTGCGATTTGGCAACAGTGTAACTGGGTAACTTTGATGATAAAGAGTGCTGAAATCCTTTCGATAGGAAGGTGCTTTTTGGATGCCCTGCCCCAGCGACCTGTTCGATTGGCGTGGCATCGGATTTTCGTCTCTGGCAAATGGATACCTAGACATAGACATTGTTGTCGACGAAATGTTTGAAATCATGTGGTATGTAATTTTTTCTTTTTATTTTGCAGGTCAGAGCTGGGGGGTTGGTAATACATGACAGCATATTACTAATAAGCATACTATTTACATTTATAAAAATTATTGCATATATACAAAAAATAAGCATATATAACGTTTGATAATTTTCCTGCCTTCTATATTAAGCCTTATAAGTAGCTACACATATTAGTTCGTTAATTCAAATCAATTTTGCTGCATGTATGATACTGACCCGCACAGAAACCTTGCAGAATATTTAATATGCCAGCTGCTCCAGCTCTTCGTAAACGTAGCAGCAGTTTAATACCCATGATTTCATCAATTCTTGTTTTCAATGTTCCTAGTTTATTTTTTAACGTTCCATGTTCATTTTTGTTGTTGTTATTGTTGTTTATCTTCGTTGTTACATACACTTATTTCTGTGCTACCCGTGTATGTGAAACTACACATTTTACTATATTTTCAATACATTTAACTACTTTAGCTGCAACATTGCGCTGTTTAAATGTAGAGTATTTTACATCAATTTTGATCATTATACATATATATATATATATATATATGTATATATATATATATATACATATATATATATATATATACATATATATATATATATATATATATATATATATATATATATATATATATATATATATATATATATATATATATATATATATATATATATATATATATATATATATATATATATATATATATATATTTAATACTTAAGTTTACTTCAAGCCTGTTAAGTTCCAGACACACGACTAGCTTTAAACAGAAAGATTTCTGAATTTTTCAAGAAGCTTCCAGGATAATTTCAGGAAGGTTACTGAATTTTATCGGAAAGCATTCCTGTTTTTTTAAGATATTTTACTGGCAGAAATTGGGCACATCACCTGCCCATTATTTTTCAGGAACGTTTCAGAATCGTTTTTACAGCGTACAGTCCCTTCAAAAACGTATGAACGGTGCATCACTGTAATAAACTTTTTCTCAATGCCATTTTCAAATAATAATGATAAATACACAAATGTTTAGAAACGCGCATGACTCCCAAAATCTCTTCTATATAATCCTTGGTCCGCACTCAACAGTTTACTTTTAAAAATTAGCAGAAACGAACAAAAAGAGCTAAGTTCTATTAGTTTTCTTTTACCGCCAACTGGAACTTTATTTTTAGCATTTTTATTTTTATTGAGAATAAATGTTGAAAAGCAATTGTTCAAACTTTTAAGGAATTTTTCACCTTAAAAGTATTTTGATTTTTACCTAAATGAAAGTATTTACACTGTAAAAACGATTCAGAAACGTTCTTGGAAAATAATGGACTGCTGATGTGTGCCCAATTTTTGCCAGTAACATATCTTACAAAAATCAGGAACGTTTTCCGCTAAAACTCAGTGATCTTCCTGAAATTATTCTGGAAGCTCCCTAACATATTCAGAACTC